>NC_137604.1:18304469-18306969 GCF_963280865.1 Gymnoscopelus braueri
ATTTTTTGTTTTTTCTGTGAAAATTTGTGCAAATCTTTAAATATATATATATATATATTTTAAATATATATTCAAAGATTTGCACTCATTTTCACGATTTTTCAAAAAATAGCAGATCTACAAGCTATGAGCTTGTATATCTGCTATTTTTGAATAGCCAAAGAAATTTAAAATGACAGAGATACTTTCCCGGATTGAATGTGTTTAAGCTATAACTAGGCTAAGTTTGAACTTAGTGTGAGGTTGTGCAACTGCATGGCCTCAGGCGTGTCAAATAAATGACGACCAATAGTATTTCACCTCAAACTATTCACATAGCGTCATTCATACAGGTTGATGTCTTTATATTCACGATGAAAAATCTGCCTCGTTCCGAAACACAAATGTTGTCGCTTTACTCTTTGAGACACACAAACGGGTATTTGTGGGCATCATGGCTGAGTCTGACTGCCACTGTCTTGGCGGTGCAAACAACACAGGTATCAGCATTGAGTTTGTGACATGGATTATATATCGTCACTGTCGGGTGGAAACCTTTGATGTCCACAACGGGCACTTTTCTGGAAATGGAAAAAAAATGAACCTGCGTTCCAATGGATGCAATGTAATGTACCACTTTCAATTAAAAAAACTAAATCTAAAAAAAAACTAAAAATAGTAGATCAAGCTCACAAAGTGTTGCATTTTGACGCGTTGTGAGTTTGTAGATCTGTTATTTTTTGCTACTGTTCTTTTGTGTGACATTGTAGTTGGACAAAGTATGGCATAGGCCAGTGTTTATCAACCCTGGCAAACGGCCCACACACACACACACACACCGTATATCTAGGTGTGCCCTGGGATTTTTTGGCTATGCCAGGTGTGCCTTGGCACCAAAAAGGTTGATAAACACTGGCATAGGCCATGCCCCTTTCAGCCAAACCTTTTAATCAGTTCTTCTAGCCTATGACAAACTTTTCCACAAAGTTAAAGGTGGTGATCTTTTTTTTTCTTCTTTTTTTTTTAATAAACTCCTTAGCCGACAGAGATGAAGCAGGTACAGGTACACCCTAATAAATGGGTATTCCAAAGGTGGTCTGTGACCCATAGGGGGTCCTCAGTCACAAGATATTGTTGATATCTTTATTTGGACTATTTGGACAACATAATGCATGAATCCGACATATTATTAGCAAAGAAAAAATACTACCCAACACTGGATGGAGGACAGTAGCACATTTATAAAACAGTGAATTAAACCACGTAGAGTACATTCAAGCAAATGTGTACATAGTTTATATCGTACTTAAAAAATATGAATGATAATGATTTATAGATAATCCCCATGAATCTTTGTTTGACTTTAGACTGACGCTAGGTTCTTGGTTGACCAATGATCCTAGATTACTGAGGCACTACACTGTCTCTATGCATTTGATGTACAGGTATGTGTTTACCTGGTTTACAGTAAATCACTCTGGATTAAGAGTGTCTGCTGAATGGCTTAAAGGTTTCATGACGTTCAGTTTTACCACATATTAAAAGTCTTTGTCATGGTCCTTCAAACGTGTATAGAAAGTTTTAACAAAAAATTCCACTCCATTGATCCATGGCAGGTGTTTTTCTCTCACATTTCTAAAGCCTTTTCAACTGCAATGAAAAAATAAATCTTTGCCTGCGGGTGTCGCTGGTGAGGGATTTTGCCTGTCAATCATCGCCTCTGCTCCGCCCCCCCCAAAGGAAAGGATAGGGGAGGGGAGGGGAGGGGCGAGGAGGAGAGTGGGCGGGATTAATCGGCTGTGACCTCACTGTCGAAGGGCCAAGCTCAGATTACTTTTCATCCTAATTATTCAGAAAACCCCAGACCACAGAAGATCCACTGAATGTTCAAAGTTCAGATTTTTTGGGTGTAATTGAGGTCATAAAACCCCCAAAAAAACATAAAAAATAAAAAAAGTGAAAATGAATGTCATAGAACCTTTAATTGTAAATTAGGTCTGTTTTGCAAACCGTACAGTATGGTACTGCACAGGCTTATGAAACTCACTTTATGGGAGAAAACCTTTTTTCACGTTGGGAGGAAACTGATTACCAAAAAGTATGAGAGAAGTGACCAGTTAGAGAAGTGGTACATTTTATCATCAACTTTATGTTGAAATATGTGAAGCAGTAGATCATATCTCACACTGAATATAAACGGTGCTAAATAGCAGTAAAAGTGGTTCTCTGGCTGTGTGTGCGTGCGCACGTGCATGTCCACCATGCATAAACAAGAAGATACGTAGAAGGAGGCATGGCTGGTACAGTATCAATAGTGCAGCAAATGTGTTGCAAATATTCCGATGTATTGAAAAACGTATATATTTGTGACAACACTAAAACTGCAGACTATAGAAGAAAATGTATGAAAAATGTCCACTGAAAAAAAAACTTTTTATATCATACTTTAATTGTATGATATTATTGTATTATTATTTTATGGTAAATGGACTGTTTTTAAAATGTTTTTTTTTGTCTGTAT
>NC_137604.1:18309469-18316969 GCF_963280865.1 Gymnoscopelus braueri
GATGAACTGCACTATGATTGCACTAGTTTTAGTTAGACTATGAAGTACTTATTTATTTTGTAAAGAGTTTTTAGTCTGGTTCACTATGTAATTTTGTCGGATTTTTTTGAAGATTTGCAAAACTATACATTTTTGGAAAGGTTATTGTCTAAGGAATCAGAAAATCAATGTTTGCATTTGCCCAGATGTGTATATGGCGGCCATATTGGCAATTATAAAATGGCCACCCTAAAATGTACGTTTTTTAATATCTCGGCCTCTAAATAAGCTGGAACATTGATTTTAACTCTTAAACCTACATTTTCAGTGTCGAGGAATCCAATGGTGGTAATTATAAAGCTACAACACTTTACAATATTAACCCTTAGATGCATGACTGAGTCCAAAATGACCAGATGTGGTTGTTTTCTTGCAATATCTTTGTAATTAAAAAAACATTTATCAATTAATATTGAAGATTTGCAAAACTATACATTTTTGGAAAGGTTATTGTCTAAGGAATCATAAAATCAATGTTTGCATTTGCCCAGATGTCTGTGGCCATTTTGGAATTGACAAAATGGCCGCCGTAAAATGTATGTTTTGTAATATCTTGGCTTCTAAATAAGATGGAACATTGTTTTTAATGGCTAAACCTACATTTTCAGGGTCAAGGAATCCAATGGTGCAAGTTATCATTTCATTTTTTGTAACATCCCATTGACATAATCCATCATATGGGTAAAAATAGCACAGCCCAGGCAGTCAGTCAGATACTAACTCAGTGTTCTTTTTATTTATTTTAACTGTGAACTTTGGATGTTTGTGTAACCATCTTAAACATCATGACATGTGTAATCTTAGACAGTCTCTATCCATCATCATCATCATCATCATCATCATCATCATCATCATCATCATCATCATCATCATCATCACTTTCGTGCATCACAGCTTGGGAATCATCATCGTTCTGGCACTGGCTGCTGCACTGACACATTTCAGTACAGGCTAAGTCCTTAGCTTTGCAGGAACATCTGCCAGAAGAACAGTCTGATGGCCTTTGGAGCTGGGAGGACCTCTGTGGTCGTTGGTTTCAGCATGCCACCCGAGTGTTTGAAGTACCCATTTTGCAGGGGATCCAGCTGTGGATCCTGCAGAGCAATGGCTGCTTGTGCCCATGCCCTTGTTTGGACATGGACTCTCAAAATGTGCTGTTTCAGAGCTCCAGGTGTTGGAGGGAGCTTGTCACTTTCTGCCCTGTGCTTGCAGAACAGATGCCATCGCAGTTCAGGGATTGTCTTGATGTTGATACCCTTGGGTGAGTAAGCTGCACATACAAAGGACTCCAGTGTTGACAGCATTCCTTCTGTCACTTCTGCTTCATCCAAAAGCATCTGCAGAGCTTTGATAATATCGCCATCCGTTTTGAGGTAGACCTGCAGCCAGGTTGCCTTGCTTATACGGGAGAACCTCCCTGTGTTGTCGGCCCCAGTGAATGCATGGAAGGCTGGCAAAGCCTTTGCTCTTTCTTTACCTAGAGCTCGCCACAATCTTCAATCTGCACAACACCAGAGGCCATAGAAATGGACGTGTTCATCAGCAGGAGGTCATAGTTTGCTGTGACTAGCACTAAAACGTCCGTATCTGGGGAGAAAAATACCAACGGTGCATCAGGTGGGTTTCGCTGTGAAGCCAGCACAGCCTGGTGGATCAGCAGTGTGTCTGCTTCTTCGTGGTTATTTTCTTCAAAGACCAGGTCTTTGTTGCTCCTGGTGTATCTAGAAGCAGACGTGATGATCAGCTTGGAGGATCCCCTGTTGTACTCTAGTGTTTTGGTATCAAGATAGTCAGTCAGATCAGCCTTCAGATCTTGTCATGGGAGAGGAACCTGCTCATCGGGATGTGTTTGATGGTAGGCAAGGCAACCTGGCTGCAGGTCTACCTCAAAACGGATGAAGATGTTATCAATGCTCTACAGATGCTTTTGGATGAAGCAGAAGTGATGGAAGGAATGCTGTCAACACTGGAGTCCTTACAGCTTACTCACCCAAGGGTATCAACATCAAGACAATCCCTGAACTGCGATGGCATCTGTTCTGCAAACACAGGGCAGAAAGTGACAAGCTCCCTCCAACACCTGGAGCTCTGAAGCAGCACATCTTGAGAATCCATGTCCAAACAAGGGCATGGGCACAAGCAGCCATTAATATGCAGGATCCACAGTTGCATCCCCTGCAAAATGGGTACTTCAAACACTTGGATGGCATGCTGAAACCAACGACCACAGAGGTCCTCCCAGCCCAAAAGGCCATCCTTGAGATGGTTCAATGCAAGTGTAAATCTGACTGTTCTTCTGGCAGATGTTCCTGCAAAGCTAAGGACTTAGCCTATACTGAAATGTGTCATTGCAGCAGCCAGTGTCAGAACGATGACGATTCCCAAGCTGTGACGCACGAAAGTGATGATGATGATGATGATGATGATTATGATGATGCATAGACTGTCTAAGATTACACATGTCATGATGTTTAAGATGGTTACACAAACATCCAAAGTTCACAGTTAAAAGAAATAAAAAGAACACTGAGTTAGTATCTGACTGACTGCCTGGGCTGTGCTGTTTTTACCCATATGATGGATTATGTCAATGGGATGATACAAAAAATGAAATGATAACTTGCACCATTGGATTCCTTGACCCTGAAAATGTAGGTTTAGCCATTAAAAACAATGTTCCATCTTATTTAGAAGCCAAGATATTACAAGACATACATTTTACGGTGGCCATTTTGTCAATTCCAATATGGCCACAGACATCTGGGCAAATGCAAACATTGATTTTATGATTTCTTAGACAATAACCTTTCCAAAAATGTATAGTTTTGCAAATCTTCAATATGAATTGATAAATGTTTTTTAATTACAAAGATATTGCAAGAAAACAACCACATCTGCTTTATAATTACCACCATTGGATTCCTCAACACTGAAAATGTAGGTTTAGGAGTTAAAATCAATGTTCCAGCTTATTTAGAGGCCGAGATATTAAAAAACGTACATTTTAGGGTGGCCATTTTGTAATTGCCAATATGGCCGCCATATACACATCTGGGCAAATGCAAACATTGATTTTCTGATTCCTTAGACAATAACCTTTCCAAAAATGTATAGTTTTGCAAATCTTCAAAAAAATCCGACAACATTGTAAATCTAAGCATAAGGAACCAGACTATTTGTAGGATATATGTAGTATTGTAGGATGGGCTTTCTGTCTTGTCTGTATTTTATGTATTTTTAAATGCTGACCCTGGGAGCTGAGCTCCAAGAGTTCCTATGCATTTATACAAATGGCAAATTAAGTCTATTCTATTCTATTCTATAACTTTAGCAGATGCACAGACATTCATGTAACTTGATAGGAATGATCAACAAGCTGACCCAGAAAGGTTATTAACTTTTGGGTCAAAAATGTCATATATTATACAGTATAACGTTGCTGTCGGGCAGAAACCTTTTATGTCCATTTTTTTTTTTGTAAAGCATAAAAAGTTTGGTTTGGCATCATACTACAGTGTCACACAAAAGCAACAAAAATAGCCCTTCTACAAGCTCAAAATGTGTTTGCGAAGCAACGCGCTTAGAGCTTGTAGATCTGCTATTTTTGATATTTCTGAATCTGAAATTCAAAACAGTTTCGGCCATATGAGGTTTCCACCCGACAGCAGCGATATGAACCTCAGAAAACATGCCTCACATGACATGCAGACATAACGTCTGGGGGAATGTTTTCAGCACCGTATACACTAAGCCGCCGGACACTAAACCAAGCATGGCTTTATGGTTCAGACAGAGAAACCAAACCGGAGCTCTTTGGCAGTGCAAGGTTAGTGCTTTGTTAAGCCCTACAGATTTCAGCATACCACTGACAGCAAAAATAGATCTGCTATTTTCGAGGATTATCAATCTGCTATTTTTGCCATTTTTTATTATATACTTTTTTTTTAAATCTATCCTAGTCTAAATACTTTTTTTGTTTTCAAAATATTTCATCTATTACGACATGCCCAAAATAGGAACGCCAGGATGAACGTAATGATGTCCTGGATCCCTTACACATCGCGACGCGTTTGTGTGAGCTTGCATATCGGCTATTTTTCATTCAATGTACGATACAATACACAGGGCTTGATGGTTTACATAACTGGCACAGTAGGCTACTAAAGAATGGAAGGAATGCACAACAGACCAGCTACAGGAAGCCGGAGGAGATGAGGCTGAAACATCTGATAAGGATGCGTGAGGAGGGAAAAGACAGGCCTGCTGGAGGGGTCCGAGGGTCTGTCCTCTGTGGAGACGGCTGCCTGCTACACTGTGTCATTGTGACAATGGCTTGTGGCCCGGGGGGGGGGGGGGGGGGGGGGTCTCCAAATGATTTTGTGGGGTCCCCAGGGGCCAGTTGCACCACCTCACACTAAGTTCAAACTTAGCCTATATAGCTTAAACACATTCAATCCGGGGAAGTATCTCTGTCATTTTAGATTTCTTTGGCTATTCAAAAATAGCAGATCTACAAGCTCATAGCGCGGCACCGAGTGCCACGCTATGAGCTTGTGGATCTGCAATTTTTTTGAAAAATCGTCAAAATTAGTGCAAATCTTTGAATATATATTTTAAAAATGTATATATATATATTTAAAGATTTGCACACATTTTCACGTAAAAAACTAAAAATAGCAGATATACAAGCTCATAGCGCGGCACTCGGTGCCGCGCTATGAGCTTGTATATCTGCTATTTTTGAATAGCCAAAGAAATCTAAAAATGACACAGATACTTTCCCGGCTAAATGGGTTAAATGGCTTTTTAAAAGCCGTTTAAGCTATAACTAGGCTAAGTTTGAACTTAGTGTGAGGTGGTGCAACTGGCCCCTGATGATTTGCTTGATGTGCAACATTGTTTTCTTCTCCCTCAACAGTAAACAAACCAACATACAGTATAACTGTATACAGGGTATCTGCCCATTTCTAAAGTGACAATTTAAGGACGTTTTTAATACTTCTAAAATGTATTTTCACAATATTTATCGGTGGAACCGAGTCAAACAAAATGTAAAAGAGCTTGTCAGGGTCGGGGGATCCCCAGTTGCGGCCTGAAAAGTTTGAGAACCACTGGATTACAAGACCAGCGAAGTGAACAGTGCCGTGTCGTGTAACGTATTTCACGGGTTCTGGATGTGTTTGCATAATGCTACGGCTGGGTTTCAGATACGGTTCTCAGAATCTCATTTTTGGGCCCTGCTCAGGAGATGAGTTCTGGGCTCCCAGAACTCATGGTTAGTAAACCATGACTTCCGGGAGCCCAGAACTCAGAACTTGTACTTCCCAAAATAGCTAAAATAGCCGCTCTACACATGTGCTGCCTGTGTAATCGCTGATTTTTGCAACTGTCTTGACTGTTTGGACATTTGTTTTAATGAGGTTTCATTTTTTTATGACGTGCCTCCCCCTTCAGGAGTTGTTTGGTTTAGAATGTAAACGTAAACTAAAATACGCCACAGAACTTCACGGGTTCTGGAAAGTTTCAGGTTCTGGAAAAGAGCCAACGTTGTTCCTGTGCAGTTATGCATTGTGCCAGCAAAGAATGGCCGCCCTTGTTTGCATAATTTATATCTTTGTGACAGAGAATGTACTTTGCATGACCTTTTTTTATGAACTTTCTTGAAAAAACGCATGCTTTTATCCTTTAACCTCACATTTGAAACCTTTAATTTTAGCCTTGACCAGCTCAAGCTTCACTTAATCCCTGCAACCACCAATGCATCAATTTTCTCCTGAATCACTCATTCTGAGGGTCACCAGAAGAAAAAACATTATTTTTGAGGTTGGCTGACGTTATAGTTAGCTAAGGTTCACGTTTCTTTGTTACTCTGAGTGAGTGACACTCACTGCAAGTGTATACAATGTCCAGCTGGCTGGAAATACTACTAGTGAAATTTTTCGAAGTATAAAATAAGGCTTAAGTGAGTAAAACCAGGAAAAGACAACACTATAGCGCTCGGGAGGCGCAGTGGTAAAGGGCCTGCCCACCCTCAAGGAGGTTGTGGGTTTGAATCCACTGTGGTGCATCCGGCTTTGTCGAGTGTCTATACGAACACAACAACGTGTTGTTTGGACAAAATCTGTAGGAGTAATTTTTTTTTTTTTTGCTAAAATCGTCGTGCTGGTGGCGCTATAATAGGATAATGTGAAAAGGGTGTAATTATTTCCTTGGCCTAGTGGGAATGTGCGTGCAAAGTTTCACGGCAATCGCATGCTGCGTTCATGATTTGAGGCATTTTGTTCAAAACGGACCACTCCAGCGAACTTTGGAAGCCAATCTTAGCCAATCAGGATGGAATATGAAACATCGGACAGATCAATCTTGACTCATGACTATAGAGATAATGTGTATCGATTTGCGTGATGTTTGGACAAAACATGTAGGAGTAATAGCCAAAAATGTGTTTTGCTCCAGGGAGTGTGCGTACAGTTTCACGCCGATTGGTCCAACGGTGCCAGAGATTAGCTGTTATCAGACTGACGGACAAACACACACACACACACACACACACACACACACACACACACACACACACACACACACACACACACACACACACACACACACACACGGATGGATGGACGGGAGCGAAAACATAAGTCTCTGCCACACGTTCGGCCTGGCGGAGAAACACTATAACAATATCGATAAGATATAAATATCATGGCCAGCCCTAGCTACCAGGTAATCAAATTGGTAACATTACTGTAGCCAGCAGGATAGCTATCTCTGCTGGAGACGCCTGGACTGCTGGAGATGCCTGTGCCCACTAATGTAGGGGGGGGGGGGGCACCTAGATTGGGTAACACACAAGACTCACGCATTCTTTGGTGTTGAGTAGGCACACATCCTGTTTCACTTTGAGCAGACACACACCCTCTTTTTTACTTGCTCTTTAGATATTGTTTAGTCTTTACTGACAACGACAAGTGGAGAGAGACAGGAATCGGAGCATTGCGCCACCCAGTGTCACTTTGGAGCAGTGGTGGAAGAAGTACTCGGATAGTTTACTTAAGTAAAAGTAGCAATACCTAGTAGTAGAAATACTCTGTTACAAGTAAAAGGCCTGTGTTCAAAATGTTACTTGAGTAAAAGTACTAAAGTATGGGCATCAAAATGTACTTAAAGTACCAAAAGTAAAAGTACTAAAATGTTTGAAAATAGCAGATCTACAAGCTCACAGCGCGTCGCATCGCGACGCGTTGTGAGCTTGTAGATCGGCTATTTTCAAATAGCCTAGGTATAAAATAGGGCTGAAGTGGTTAATGTATGTTTTATAATTTAATAATTTATACCTGCAAAGTAACTTAACTAAAGTTTTCAAATAATTGTAGTGGAGTAAAAGCACAATATTTGCCTCTGAGATGTAGTGGAGTAGAAGTTTAAGTATTGGAAATTGGAAATACTCAAGTAAAGTAC
>NC_137604.1:18321969-18334469 GCF_963280865.1 Gymnoscopelus braueri
CATGCTAATGGGCCCATGATGTCATCAAACCAGAGGGCCCAAACCCGGACATAGGGTACCCCTAGCGACATATGCTCTGGGTGAGCAACTTTCATTGAAATGAATGGGCGGCGATTTACTTAACTTGAGTATTTATTTATTTTGATATGCCTACTCCCCCCCCCCTTTTTTTTTCTTACTTCTCCACATCTCAAATATTATTGAGATGTGGAGATGTGGATATTGTACTTTTTACTCCACTACTATTATTTTACAGTTTTAGTCAGCCTACTAGTTACTTTGCAGATTTAGATCATAGATGCAAAACCTACATTAACCACTTAAGCCCTAATTTATACTTAGGCTTTTCAAAAATAGCCAATCTACAGTAAAGCGACGCATTGTGAGTTTGTAGATCTGCTATTTTCAAAAACGTTTGAGTGCCAATACTTTTGGACTTTTACTCAAGTAAAGGGTGAGCCCCTTGCATCCTCAGGGAATACTACAACAACAGCACCCTCGAGAGTGTCACCTGTGGCACCTGCTCAGTGTGGGAACATACCCAATGCCCTCGGCTGCAACGCTCTGCAGAGAGCGGTGAGGTCAGCTCAGCACATCGTAGGAGGTGAGCTGCCCTGAGCCCTCCCTCCATCAGAGACAATCTGCAGCCAAGGCTGAGAGTGTCATCAAGGACACACATCACCCCAGCCACAGCCCGTTCACACCACTGCTGCGCCCTTGACCTGGCAAGCGATACCAGAGTATCAAGAGCCATAACAAGAGACTGTTTAATCTAGGAAGTAGGAACTGACTGTTGAACAAAACCTAGGCCTGTCGCCTGCCCTGTGCCTTCATGGACTTGCACTATTACTAAATGCACTAATGTATGATTTAGGACATATTTTAATCTACATGATACTGATTTTAACATGCTGCTATAATCAGGCTTTTTAATGCTCATTGTATTCTCCATGTTTTTTACTTGTGTCTGGGTAGCTCAGTCATTAGAGCTCTGGCTTTTGGACGACATGGTCATGGGTTTGAACCCGGGCATCGCCAACTCAGCGTATGAGTAGCGCGGCAAGTCGTGCGGTAAGTACTGGGAGCTGGTGGTAGGTGTTGCGCTCCACCTCAGCAATCCATCTCCCAGGGGTCTAGCGCATTGAAACTGCGATAGACTCCCTCGTTCTCGGTTGATACCGACAATAAGCCTCTTTGTACTTTTACTTTATTTTTTATTTTACTCTTTTAAAGTGCAAAAGTAAAATAAATAAATACGAAATTCACCTCACTTTTACCTGTGTTATGACAATAAAGTTTAATTGATTGATTGATTGATTGATTGATACATTCACACACACATATAATTTAGGATTAACCCATTAAGACCCGGGAACGCATCTGTGTCATTTTATATTTCTTTGGTTATTAAAAAATAGCAGATCTACAAGCTCATGGCGCGGCACCGAGTGAGCTTGCAGATTTGCTTTTTTTTTTTTTATCTTGAAAAATTGGTGCAAAACTTTGTAGAATCGGCCGCAGGCTTAAAAGGGTTAAAAGTTGACTCAGAGTCACCACAGCTGAATGCCATATTCCAGCAGGACAACATGACTCTTATCAGCTGGCAGCACAAAGTCTGAATGGTGATCTCTGGAACTTTACCTGCTGAAAGGGGGTTCGGGGACAGCATGAACATTTCTCTACATCTCTGCTTCCATACCTCTGTATATTTGTGAGTGAGATGGCTGCTTGAAGGTTTGCCTGTGTGTGTTCCTGTGTGCGAGTTCCTCTGTGTACTGTATTTGTCGAGTGTGTGTGTGTGTGTGTGTGTGTGTGTGTGTGTGTGTGTGTGTGTGTGTGTGTGTGTGTGTCAGGATCAGGATCAGGATACAGTATTTACTACCAGGATGAGGGGGAGAGGAGTGGCCAGTACAGTACACAGTACTACACGGTAGAACTTGGGAAAGCAAACACCTGCTTCAACAAACTCCCTCCCTGTATAGTCTCTTATCTGGCTTCCACTGTGGCGGTGTTCAGTGTGTGAGCATGGATCCATGCATGGCGGACAGACACTGAACGAAGCACGCGGCGTTCTGAGCCCCGGAACCAGGATGAGTCCATCCCCAACGGGTGAGTCTTTAACCCCATTCAATCCAGGAAAGCATCTGTGTCATTTTAGATTTGAGCTATATACCGTTGCTGTCGGGCAGAAACCTGTATCTTCATGATTCAACTTTTATTAAGAACTCATACAGTATACAGGATAAACAGCTGGAAACTGGAAGTGATGAAACAAAGAAGTGAGCAGACAAAACTGAAACTGAAACGGTATAAAATTGAAGCAGATTATCTTTGCTGTCCTGATTGGATACAATTGGTATCCTGACTAGGGATGGGAGGATATGAAAATTATGTTCGGTGTGACCCGCACCCTAAAGGAATTAAGCCTACTTCAACCCCCAGAATGACCTGTTTTCCTACAGTATCAATTACTCACCCTGAGAAACTTGTTTTGTTCCATTCCTTTACAGTGAATGAAGAATCCAAAAAAAAGAGAGTAGAGTACTTGATGAATTGGAAAAGATATTGGTTCTTTGATTAACAATAGCTAAATTACACGGAAAATCAGTTTATAAACTCCAACACAGCTCTCAGAGTATAATCCCAAGTGTTTTGTATCCAGTCGTATCCTCATTACTACAAAAACACCACTCTGAAACTGACATTTCTACTTTTAAATCACTTCCGGTGTAACCTGTCTCATGTATTAGCGAGGTATGCGCCTGGGCATGCCCGTGGGGTTCAACATTAAAGCTCTAAGGGTTCAAGACAAACTGGTTTCACTGTCAGTAACACTATACACTCACTCACTCTCACACACACACACACACGCACACAGGCACGTGTTGTGTTTCTGAAGTCATGAGGACACCACTGGATACAAAACACTTGGGATTATACTCTGAGAGCTGTGTTGGAGATTATAAACACATTTTGATATAGTTTTGCTGCTGTTCATCAATGGAGCCCTATTTATGTTTTTTTTTTCATCAAGTATTGACTACTTTCTTCTCTCGTTTTTGGAATTCTTCATTCACCGTAAAGGAATGCGACAAAAACTAAAGTTCTCCTTGTATTCAAGGCTTCACAAGGTGAGTAATTGATAGGAAAATGGTCATTTTGGGGGTGAAATGTTCCTTTAAGTCATAATTTGGGACCAGAGTAATATTGTGTGGACTGTGTGTGGATGTGACCCCGGGCCCTGCCATTGATTTATTATCGACTAAACTACCTGTCATTGTTGTAGATCAAAGATGGACTGTTGCAATTGTGGCATTGAGGCACCCAGGTTCACCACTACTAAGTTAAATCTTGAGTGTTTAGCCACTTAAATACACTTTTTAAAAGTAGTTTTATAACAGATTCTTATTTACAATTTTGGTCTAACAACTTTTAATTAATACTTTATTGTTCAGATTCACACTACAGCAAATCTCTTTGCCGAAAATCACCGACCTCACAGCGCAATGTGACATGTTGTGAGCTTGTATTCAGGCTATTACCCCAGCATGGGGTTAATGTGGCTAACTCTGAGATTTGAACCAACACTGAGGATTTTACAGTGTAGAAAGATGCCACAGCTGAGGTTTGTGGTTTTTATCATTAGTTGTCATTAGTTCTTTTCCTCGTGAAATTCTATAGCAAGGAAACAAAATGAGTGAAGCACCACCAGCTTGACGTTGCTTGTGCATTTAGACTAGAGTATTAGAAATAGTAAAAGTGATTATTACCAATACTGTAAAAACTGCAGAAAAATGCTGCCCTGATGGCTCGATCAGGCACAAGTTCTATTTTGTCCATGAGGTCACAACCTTATGTACTACAATCTATTGCAAAATGTTGTGACTTCATGGGTTGCCTCATAACCAGTGGTGGAAAAGGTACTTAAGTAAAAGTAGCAATACCACAATATAAAAATACAAGTAAAAGGCCTGTGTTCAAAATGTTACTTGAGTAAAAGTACAAAAGGCATCAAAATACACTTTAAAAAAAAATAGCAGATCAACAAGCTCACAATGCGACGCGTTGTAGCTTGTAGATCGTCTATTTTCAAATAGCCTATGTATAAAATAGGCCTAAAGTGGTTAATGTATGTTTTATCATATACATTTTTTTATCTGCAACTAGTAACTAGTAACTAAACTTTTCAAACAATTGTAGTGGAGTAAAAGTACAATATTTGCCTCTGAGATGTAGTGGAGTAGAAGTAAAAGTACTCCAGGAAAGTAAAAATACTTTTTCTCTGTTTTCCGTCACAGCTCTTCGGTCGCCTCTTTGCTCCATGGGCACATTTGTCTGAAACAGAACACATGACATGCATCCATTAAAGTTCTCAGTCAACAAAAAAGTACAGTACTGGAGTAAATGTACTTAGTTACTTTACACCTCTGCTCATAACTAGCCCTGAAACATGACTGTCGTGACTCGTGACAGACGACCGTCGTGTGATCCATGGCTACCTCATAACCTACTTTCATGTCAACAATCCACTGGCTGAGAAACCACTTGACATGACAATGGGATCAATGTCAAGTACTATGTAAATGTCCCAATAGACATCAAAGCACACGCTCCAAGTTCCCACAGGTTACCAAGACACTGATAACAAAAACTCCCATATGAAGAACAACAATGTGCAAACGCAGCAGCGCTATCTGCACCGTGCTCATTTCAGTACATAGAACTACTGTATACAAACAGAACAGTAACCTTGAAATACATTTGTAAATGTGCTGCAACTTTTTAAGTTATCCTTATACGTAGGTGTGTGTGTGTGTGTGTGTGTGTGTGTGTGTGTGTGTGTGTGTGTGTGTGTGTGTGTTTATTTTTTTACAGCAAAAGCACACTACTTTCTTTGTATATGTGATTGCAAAGTTGCAACGTGACAAAGCTGTTTACTCATTTCCTTATTCTACATTTTTTATTGTACAAACATGGCTTAGTTTTGATTGTTTTACACTTGCTTTGGCAATGTAAACATAGGTGTCCCATGCCAATAAAGCCCCTTTGAATTGAATTGAAGTGTAATCTATGTTGCCCTCTAGTGGACAGCATTGCTCCACTACACCTGACAGACCATGTTCTGTTCAGCAATTTACTGAATAGCAAACAGGCAATCCATCTGCTGCTGTGGCTCCTAGGACAGTGGATCTCAACCTGTGGGTTGGGACCCCCAGGGGGGTCCCTACATGATTTGGGGGGGGGGAGGGTACCCAGATGACAGTAAAGTGACAATTTAAGGACTTTTAATACCTTTTTAATACCTAAGATTTTTAAAAGGACCATTACTGCATCAAAAATAATCAACAAACTCTATATAAAAACTTGTCAATTGTGAAATAATATATATATTATATATATATAAATATATTTGAAGATCAGCTATTTTCACAATATTTATCTGTGGAACCGAGACAAACTAAATAATAGTAATGCCTCAACTCCTACAATTCCAAGTGCTTGTCAGGGTGTGGGGTTTCCAGTTCAAATATGATCATTTTGGGGGGTCCCCCAGTTCAAATATGATTATTTTGGGGGGTCCCCAGTTCAAATATGATTATTTTGGGGGGGTCACGGCCTCAAAAGGTTGAGAACCACTGTCCTAGGCTCCTAGGATACAGAAAAGTTGGTTTCTTGCCCTGATCCATGGTCAGCAAAGAGGACACATGATTCATGATGAAGTGGTAATAATGTGTTAACCTCTCCACTATTACTGTGTGTTCATGGTGTTGTTTTGTCGTCTAGTTGTTTAGATGGAACTGCCTTTCAATGGCTTTGAGCTGACCTTCATCATCATTGCCTTCGTGGTCTTCTCCATTTACAGTGTGGCCTCTGTCTGCATCAAACCACAGTCACCAGACACAGAGTCACCAGACACAGCATCACAGACAGGTATCACCCACACACACGCACAAACACACACGCGCGCACACACACACACACACGCGCGCACACACACACACACACACACACGCACGCACGCACGCACACACACACATGCGCGCGCACACACCTAGCCCTGCTAGAACACTAGAACTCTCCTATAGGACCACAGAAACAGTCTGTCAGAAACATGGGAACACAGCACCCTACAACCATACAAACCATGATGCCACGATGGATGCATGGATTAAAGCAGCGGTGTGTTCTACCGTGTTACGCTATATATACGTAGTGTGACCTGCAGAACGTTTTCGTAGCCAAGCGTAGCCATCCATAAACCGTTCGAGGAAGCGTATCTGATCCGCAGGAGGAGGGGCTGCTGGGGGCAGCAAGAATGTCAACTTAAAGGGTAAGACCACTTTGGTAGAGGTTTGGGTTGTGTAGTTACCTTGCCATGATGTAACTCCAAAGGTGGGCAAGAAATAAAAAATAATTGCTCCATTGATTAGAAATTGATAATTCAAAATATGCTCCTCATTGACTTACATTGTACGGTAAAACTGCTCTCAAAGTCACTCTTTTAGCACAAAAACGAACGCAAACAAAGTTGATTCAGACAATATAGAACATCACCAAACCCAGTACTGTTTTTTTTTTAAATAAAAATGTCAACTTCCTGTTGATTTTGCCATTTTTAATAAGTAGAAAATCGGCGGATCCGGATCCAGATCTTCAAATAGTAAAATCAACAGGAAGTTGACATTTTTATAAATAAAAAAAAACAGTACTGGGTTTGGTGATGCTCTATATTGTCTGAATCAGCTATGTTTGGGTTCATTTATGTGCTAAAAGAGTGACTTTGAGAGCTGTTTTACCGTACAATGTAAGTTAATGAGGAGCATATTTTGAATTATCAATTTCTAATCAATGGAGCAATTATTTTTGATTTCTTGCCCACCTTTGGAGTTACATCATGGCAAGGAACACAACCCAAACCTCTACTAAAGTGGTCTTACCCTTTAAGTTCAAATACCCTTTTTTCATGTGATAATGTGGCGTTTGATGTGCAGGCGTGGCTATTGTCTTGAGGTGATAATGACCGGCGCCGGCCATTGGAGTTTCAAAGTAATTCATACATTAACTACTTAACAATAGAGCGGTTATTTCATTCGGCGACCACGCGCATTGCGTACATGCACGTGCCATGCGTGTGGGAGGGAATTATTATAGTATGCCCTCCAAAAAAAAACTAGAACACACCACTGGATTAAAGCAAAATACAATCTCACGACTGATATATTTTGATAGGCCTAGTCCTAATCTGTGATTTGTGAAACAGTGTGAAATGAGCCCCCCCCCCCCACACACACACACTAGCGCTGTGTTTCCTAAACTATAATCACAATATGTACAGTTATGATATTTTAGTAATAATGTTCTAAACCTATGTTTGTGCTGTTCTACATACAGGCAACCAAGTTGAAGAAATCCCAGATTGAGGCTTTAACCCATACTTTTTCTTTTTTTTTTAATATCCCCATTAGGGTTTTATGGAAGATTCTTCTGAAGATGTATTCTATTGCTAGTTTGATAATTTAAAAGACTCTTTAAACATAACATGATAACCAACGTGCGACGTGTTGTGAGCTTGTATTTTTGGTGCATTACAATGATTTTTTCCATGGAATCCAAATGGCTGAAAATCAGTCATGTTGACTGAGAACTTTAATGGATGCATGTCGTGTGTTCTGTTTCAGACAAATGTGCCCATGGAGCAAAGAGGCGACCGAAGATCTGTGACAAAAAACAGAGAGTGATCATCGTACAAGCCAAACACATGCCGTGAAGTAACAGCAATCTGTCAGACGTATTTAGGATTTATAATACTATGTATTGTAATGTCCGATCCAGAACCAACTCTATAACCGTGCTGCTCTGGGATTAAATCCTAGACTGAAGAGGCCTTTAAAGACTGTCTCCCTCACAGGAGACACTGTCTGTCTCTGTCTCTATAGGACCCCTCGTCTCTGTTTTAATGAGCTGAACAATGCATGTCAATGGGCTATGGTTGCCCGCTCCACTGTGTGGACATTTGGCTGTTTACTTTTTTTTACATGTATTTTAACCCATTTAAGACCTGGAACGCATCTGTGTCACTTTAGATTTCTTTGGCTATTCAAAAATAGCAGATCTACAAGCTCATAGCGCGGCACAGAGTGCCGCGCTATGAGCTTGTAGATCTGCTATTTTTGAAAAATCTTGAAAAAAAATGTTTTAGATTTTTTTCAAAAAACTTTGAAAAAGGATTTAGAAAACATTTTTAAGAATCGCCTTAGGTCTTACTGGGTTGTTAAGAATACAACTTTATGTATTCGCTATGTTCAGTGACTCTGAACTGGGAAAATCTGCTTTCTGCTTTGATGCTCCAGTTTCATGGAACAATATACAAATCGCGCAAAAAAAAATAACCTGCTCTCAAATCTCCCTACCTCACTATGTAACTGTTTTTAACTTACTAGTTTTGTGTTTGGGTTACATTTAGTTGTTTCTGTGTTTTATATTTGTATGGGTATTCAATTAATTGTCGATTGTTGTGTGTGTAATCTCAACAGCATTGCAAATGGTTGCAAACCTCAATGCTCTTTTCGAGAATAAATAAAAGGTTTCAGTCAATCAATTTATGCATAATACATTTTGTAGCATCTTGGGAACACATTACTACTGCTGTGGCAGCCGCATAACCTACAGTCTTCACACAGTATCACATGTATAATTTACTAGTTCAACAGCTTTTAGACGACCCTCTAATCCAGAGTGCTTTCACTGCCGTGCTCAAGGACACTTCGAAAGGAAACTCTGGCTGTGGCAGGGATTGAACCGGACATCTTTTTTTTATGAATTATTACACTGTAACCTGAAGACCACAGTGCCACTGCATCTATTGTGTGTTGAACCCACCAGGAAATGTACAGAGGGAATCCTGGACCACTGAAAGATAAAGGGGGTGAAAATAGCAACTTGTTGGATAACTTCCAAATGTCTTTTACAATATTATTTATCATTAACCTCTTTCAACCTGGTGTGTGGTCATGCCGTTATAGGCCAAAAATGTTAAAACCTGTTCAATAACTTGTAGAAAATGTTACAAACACAGCATAATTACAAGCTTGTTGGTCGTCTATTTACACTATTTTTGTGAAACAATGTTGTACAAAGAACAGGGCTTAAAATTTGCTGAGAAACATAAAAAAAACATGGCAGTAGAAACAGACTAGAGAAAAAACTAAAGCAACCACAAGAATAGTGTGCATCGTGTGTGTGTGTGCGTGTGTGTGTGTGTGTGTGTGTGTCCGTGTCCGGGATGGTACGGATTTGCGCTAAACGTTGTGACTTTTGCCCCCTAAAGCCCCATTCAGGGTGACATCCCGGGGGGGTTAGGGTCACCCTCTATTCAGCCTGCCCCCCGACCTCTCGGCCGTCCGTCACCCTGCCGCAGCCAGCCGTCTAGTAGCCTTATAGTCGGCACAAAACACACCACTATGCCACCACCACCACCACCAAAGGCCCAAACATGAGCCACTCGACTGCAGACAGATGCTTATCTGTGATTCTGTCTCTGGGGGAGAACGACCCGATGCAAAGCAGGCCAGGTATGTTGGGTGTGTGTGTGTATTACGTGTGCGAGTGTGTTCATGTGCATATGAGTCCATTGGAGAGTTGTGTATGGGCCCAGATGTAGATAAAGGGTCTTAAGAGTCATTAGGGTCCCCGGCGGTCTGTGGCCCCCCCCCCTCATTATCACTGATGGCCCACTTGGCCCACACAACAGGGGCATCATTACACTGACCATAGAGAACAAACTGGCCCATCAGATCACAATAAACACTCGTACACACACATGCACACGCCCAGTGGTGGAAAGTAACTAAGTACATTTACGTAAGTACTGTACTTAAGTACAATTCTGAGGTATTTGTACTTTACTTGAGTATTTCCAATTTCCAATACTTTTACTTCTACTCCACTACATCTCAGAGGCAAATATTGTACTTTTACTCCACTACATTTATTTGAAAACTTTAGTTACTAGTTACTTTGCAGATATAAATTATTATATAATGAAACATACATTAACCACTTTAACCCTATTTTATACCTAGGCTATTTGAAAATAGCCGATCTACAAGCTCACAACGCGACGCGTTGTGAGCTTGTAGATCGGCTATTTTCAAATATTTAGTACTTTTACTTTTGGTACTTTAAGTACATTTTGATGCCAATACTTTTGTACTTTTACTCAAGTAAATTTTCTATTCTGGACTTTTACTTGTAACAGAGTATTTTTATATTGCAGTATTGGTACTTTTACTTAAGTAAAGAATTTGAGTACTTTTTCCAACACTGCACACGCCCACCACATTTCTATGCGCACGCACACGCACACACACACACACACACACACACACACACACACACACACACACACACACACACACACACACACACACACACACACACATCTACACCCAGTACAGTGACTAACGACCCACATGCATACCTGCTCCCCTCGTTCTGTCTCAAAACCCAGGGTTTTGGTATCACTCCACTCTTGAGAGTGTGATGTCAAACAAAGTGGTGTAATGCACACTGGCAGCTACCAGAGATACGAAATGACAAAGCAACGCTGCATTATCTGTAGCCTAAATGTTTTGCAACGCAATCGTTTTTTTTATAAAGCGTCCAACGAGTGAGACAAATATAAAGGCTTGGGTTAACCTGAAGCCGATTCTACAAAATGTCTTCTAAATCCCAACAGTTTTCTGAAAGGAACGTATGTTTCTATATCAGTGGTGCTCAAACTTTTTCATGTCAATGACCCGCAAAATTTGATGTATTTGGCCGCCGACCCCCATCTCAAAACAAGTTGTTCCAGGGACCCCCAGAAGCAAAGAATAGAGTTAAAAATGTTCGCTTTAAAACAATATATATATTCAAAGATTTGCACACATTTTCAGGATTTTTCAAAAATAGTAGATCTACAAGCTCATAGCGCGGCAGTGCCGCGCTATGAGCTTGTAGATCTGCTATTTTTGAATAGCCAAAGTGTAAAATAATGCTTTTTAGCTCAAATCAAAAAGTGACACAGATGCGTTCCAGGTCTTAATGGGTTAAAAAGAACAGGGAAATTCTCCCCCCCCCCCATTACAAGCAGGAGTTGTGTGGAGAGAGAAGGTGAGTGGAAATGGTTATAACAACACTTGGTCGTTTTGTAGCTTTTGTAGCAGCTACAGCTAGGACATACATCGGGCACCAAGTTTGGGTCCTGTGGAGAAACCTCATTTGTCTCTGTGTACAGTGTTCACAAACCCATGTGTGCTCCAGCTGGTTGTGCACAGACAGACAGAGAGAGAGACAGACAGACAGACAGACAGACAGACAGACAGACAGACAGACAGACAGACAGACAGACAGACAGACAGACAGACAGACAGACAGACAGACAGACAGACAGACAGACAGACAGACAGACAGACAGACAGACAGACAGACAGACAGACAGACAGACAGACAGACAGACAGACAGACAGACAGACAGACAGACAGACAGACAGACCATTAACCAATTCAGTCCGGGGACGCATCTCTGTCATTTTAGATTTCTTTGGGCTATTCATAAATAGCAGATATACAAGCTTGTGCAAATCTTTGAATATATATTTTTTAAAGCGAACATTTGTAAGTCAATTCTTTTGCTTCTGGGGGGTCCCTGGAACAAAACATTTGACAAATGTTCGCTTTAAAATATACATATTTAAAGATTCGCAAAAATGTTCTCACAGCGCGGCAACTTGTCGCCGCGCTGTGAGAACTTGTATATCTGCTATTTTTGAATAGCCAAAGAAATCTAAAATGCCACGAGATGCGTTCCCCATGATTGAATGGGTTAACCACATGAACCCTAGCATTTTTCTTCCGGGTTAGAATATTCAGCAAAAAATCTACAAGCTTACAGTGCGTCTCACGCTGTGAGCTTGTAGATCGGCTATTTTGGGCAAACGCCAAATTAGCAAAGCAGCCCATTCAGCATTCAGCGGAACATCTGTCTGCGCTGCGACGCATTGTGTGGCTGTAGGCTCTTTTCAGCAAAGAGACGTGGTGTAGAGGGAAATACTAGCAGCAATATAGACCCCTGGGGGACTCAATGAAGTATACAGGAGTGATAGAGTGTGTGTGTGTGTGTGTGTGTGTGTGTGTGTGTGTGTGTGTGTGTGTGTGTGTGTGTGTGTGTGTGAGTGTCATCAGGAAGGAAGTGCTTTATCTGTGGCCTGATCCGACCTGGAGAGCAGATGACGATGACAGTGGAATAGAGAGGAAGTGGAACGGAAGCAGGAAGAAGCTTCCTCCGATGTCGTAAAGATCACAGCTACTGGAAGACAAGGACACACGCCCACACACACCCACACACACTTCCAATAATAAACTACGCTGAGTTCTTGTCATTGGAGAATGTTGGATACTGCTCTCCTCGCAATGGGATAACAAAGATACAGCACTTTCTATCGCCGCATCTCTTGGCT
>NC_137604.1:18339469-18371969 GCF_963280865.1 Gymnoscopelus braueri
ACTCTGAGGATCCCCTAGAGGTCACGGACCCCCTGTTTAAGACCTATGCAGTGGCCTTTTTAATATATTTCAAGTCAAGTATCCCCAAATTAATATGTATTCAGCCGTAGACACCCATCTGAAGACATTCATGTGCCAGGAACCCCCATACAATGTTTGGAAAGATTTTTTCAAGTTTAAAAAAAAAAGTCTACAAGCAAATCTACAAGCTCACAACATGTTATGAGCTTGTAAATCAGCTATTTTCGAATAATCGTTGAAAAGGTTTGAAGTGGTTCAACTGATTTTGATGCTATATTAACATTTCTTTCTGGGGACCTCTTGGAGCCGCCTCTAGGACCTCACTGTGAGAACCACTACTGCTCTACACAGCAATGATATCATAATATGGAGCTTTTTTAACACTTATTTTAACAAAACAATATCACTTACACGTCCTTTAATGTGGCTAACCAGACTCAAACATACTCTGCTACTATGGCCGATAGAACGCACAACTCTCTCTTTCTCTCTTACTATCACACACTCGGTCGACTCGCACACAGAAAGGCCCGTGGCGTACACAGACTGCGCACACACATATAAAACGAGGCTGTAAAGTGTGCATGTCGGTGGCAGTTGGAGGGCAGGTGGGGGTGGGTGAGTCCCTTCCTGTCACTTGAAGTACTTTTTCTACATGTGGGGTCAATATGTGCAGTGCAGCAGTATGAGTGTGCATGTGTGTGTGTCCCTTCTTTTGTGTGGGTGTGGGTGTATGTATGTGTGTGTGTGTGTGTGTGTGTGTGTGTGTGTGTGTGTGTGTGTGTGTGTGTGTGTGTGTGTGTGTGTGTGTGTGTGTGGGGCAGTGTCGGGGGTTGAGGTGAAGCCCCCCGCCCCCTCTCTCTCCCTCCCTCCCACCCACTAAAAGGCAGTATAAATGGGGGGAGACACTCACACACAAGAGACACATCTTTGTCACTTTGCTCTCAGACTCTGAGACAATCACCCTGGACACACACACACTCTCACTGGACTCACTGGACACACACAGAGCTCTCTGGCATTCCTCACAGACATCATCCACCACTCATTTACCTACAGGAGAGAAAAGAAGACGGACCCTCTGTGTGTTTGATTCTCCCGTGGAACCACAGCTGCAAGACAAAAGCAAAGGAGGTACAGTCAGTGTGTGAGAGAGAGACAACCAGAGAAAGAAAGACTCAAAACTACTTCCAAGAGAGAGATAGCGTTGAAAAGGACATAAAACTGCCTGGCTGGCTGAGAGTGACATCTTGGAACATTTAAACCACTAGTTCACCTGTTCACCTCAAGCAGCCATCATGAGGATCTTCAACGTTGTGTATCTGCTGCTGCTGCTGCTCACTGTGATCATCGCATGCACCTCTGCGTCTCCATTGAGACCTAAAAAATCAGGTAAGAAAATGACATTCACACAATAAGTTGTAATAGAAAACTGGCGTCCCATGTTTAAGTTAACCCAGAAGTAAAACGATAAGAGAACACAGTAAATAATACAAATCAATTACTAAATAATAAAAAGCCTATAATTGGGAGAAAAGTGTGAGAGTAGTGTGGGGGGGAAATAATAGATGCATTCTCTTTCTGTAATTATTTGTAGCAGAGGAGAGCTTGTATCACAATTAGCCTCATTTCATGGCGTCTATTCAGGCTCTATGGCTACTATCGTCGTAGCCACACAATGCAATTAAGTTACTTTAGTTTTAAGTACTAATTTCGCCGTTTGCATTCTAATTTAGTCAACCAAAGATATCCCTGTTAATTTAAAACGCTGTTAAAAATGTATAAGTTTAGCTACAGTTATTATTATCACGCAGACAGACAGACACCTGCCTGAGTTTAACCACCGACCTCGCGCCGAGATTTGACTCCCCGCCGCGCTGCACCGAAACAGGTGACCCAACAAATAATGTGACTCAGCACAGCCGCTGTTATGCCGTTTCGTCTGGGTTTCAAAGCGTTTTTCCCCCTAAATAGCCACATGAAAAATAGATACTTTCTCCAATGAAAAGCCTACAATGCATACAAAAAATAAACTAATGTTAGTAGAGCCACATAATTCGACAGGTCATGCATTTCGGTGCAACTTAATAATAATAATAGCACGGGGTTAATATATAAATGCAAAGTTTAAAAAGTGAAGGGTTTGTGATGGAGAGAAGGAAGGAGGAGGAGGGAGACAGACAGACAGACAGACACACAGACAGACAGGGACAACCCGGGGTGGTACCCGCCGTGCCGGCAGCGCCCCCTCCGGCCGTCCCATGGCGTCTATTGTCCCGCGCCGGCGCTATTGTTGATCCCCGGCGTAACAAAAAAAAAACGCAATGCAAATGATCCCTCTGGGGCCTGATTAACATGACATGAAGCCACCACGTTTTACCTTTAGGCACGTACAACAGTTCTTTTCATTCAGAGATGCAGAGGGGGGAGAAAGAAGGGAGGGAGGGAGGGGGAGAGATGGAGAGAGAGACACGGTCATAAAGCCATCCGGAGGTTTATCTCTTCCTGTGCTTGGCTGTCCCTGTGTGAACTTTGGGAGTCAGTTGTGGATTTTATGAGGGACGATTAAAATAATCATGTGTTGGCTCTATGTTGTTCTGGTTTATTGTGAGGGGGTCCAATCTCCCTTTGTCCAGCAGCTCTTAAAGTAATTAAGGTGTGATTTTCATTGGGAGCTTTTAAATGGGCAGGTAATATAGACCATTTTAATCATGTGGGTGTTCAAATTAACATTTTTGTTCCCAACTATAGCCTAATAATATAGCCTAACACAGTGACCCAGAAGTGCCAGTTTATTTATTCATTTATGTTCACCTAAACTTAAAAAAGCATTGCTTTGCTTTTACAAGTAAACGTCCGGTATTTAAAATTTACTTGAGTAAAAGTACAAAATTATTGGCATAAAAATATACTTAAAGTACCAAAAGTAAAAGTACTCATCATGCAGAATGTCCCATTGCATAAGTTCAATATACAAATCTTTTGAAATTAGCAGATCTACAAGCTCATGACGGTCGCATCTCCAGTTAAGTAAAAAAAAGACCTCAAAATTGTACTTAAGTACAGTACTTGAGTAAATGTACTTAGTTACTTTCCACCACTGCCATTGGGCAGTGCCTAGCCCGATAAGTCATAGGCTGAAGGATAAGTCATAGGCTGAAGGAGACTCGTTGCTGATCAATTCTGTCCTTTTTGCAGATTTAATGAAAGTGAAACCCATGAGGCCCAGGAGGAGATTCCACCGGCGCTGCCTGTACAGACGCTGCTTTCCTCTACACTCCAGAGTACCTTTCCCCTGAGGTAAATAATAAACCATATTCATGCTTCTGAGCATAACTATAAGCACATGCATTCACTTAATTCAGTTTGCACACACACAACAGTAGAATGTGTTCATTTGCTGGCACAGAGCCGTACCAGGCACACTGAACCCTGCCTCACCTACACCTGTGTGTTTGTGTGAGCGTGTGTGCAGGAGAGGTTAAATATGAGCTGTCTGACACAGTGATACACGGCACAGAGAACCATATTAAAGAGCATGCAGGTGGTGGCAGTTAAATGTGTGTGTGTGTGTGTGTGTGTGTGTGTGTGTGTGTGTGTGTGTGTGTGTGTGTGTGTGTGTGTGTGTGTGTGCGCGTGTGATTAGTACCAGAAGTGTGTATTCACACTACAGGAGTTCTGAGGGAAGTGGAGTGGAAAAGTGGAGTGGAGAATAAATCTCACTAACGATAAAGGAGGGTTTACTGACATGGTGTGTGTGAGATAGTGTGTGTGTGTGTGTGTGTGTGCGTGGTAGAGAGGTCTGACTTGAAATTAGAGAGGTGTTCATTGAGAGTATTGTTTGAAATGGGGTTTTAGGCTTATGGGGGGCTCATTCGCCTCCATGCCTTAATCACCCCCCCCCTTCCAACACACACAAAGTAATACTTTCTGCCTCACGTCTGCTTTCTCTCAGCCATGCCTAAACTCTCTTTTCATTCCAGTTTCAGGTGCAAGGTGACATGAGAAGACATGTCGACTGCAGTGCAGGGTCCCAACGTCATCCACGGACCTCACTACAAACACAGGAGGACATAGAGAGGGGTGAAGAAGGGGAATAAAATCATAATACAGGACACCCTTTATGAAAACAACACTTGCCTGTGTTTCTAAGCCGTCTTGTGAACACGGTTCAAAGCAAAGCCTCAAAACGCCCATGTTTGGATTCTAAACGTCTCGGGTGGACAGTAGACACTCAAAGGTTGTTTCGGCTTTGCAGATCTCCTGGCGCGCGTGTCGGACTTCACACGTCTTGTCGCCAAAGTGTGAACCTGAGTGCATGCGCAATGTGCGAGCACGTTCCTCTTCAGTGCAACACTAAATGAACACTCTGGATTTTGCTGTGTGTGGAATGAGTTCAGTCTTCTGCCTCTCAGTCCTGGACCCAAAGACATTACTTGAGACCAAAGAGTTGTGTCACTGACCTGTGCAGAATGAACCAAATCCATGTAGTATTGCTATAGTGTTTAAAATGCATGTATGCACTTCAAATGTTTTAATGAGTTACTTTTAAATAAATAAATCTTTATAATGTATATGCTGATTGTTACTTTTACTTCAATACATGGTGTGTGTGTGTGTGTGTGTGTGTGTGTGTGTGTGTGTGTGTGTGTGTGTGTGTGTGTGTGTGTGTGTGTGTCGGTCGATAAAGGGGCTGGACACTGGACAGTCACTGAATACAAATAATTCAACAATAGTAAGAGTTTAATTCCAGAGCAATTAACCCACAAAAGGCTTTTTTAGCCTTCTTACAAATAGGCTGAAAGTCATATAGACAAAGCATGTGCCAGTGCTTTAAAGCTGCACTATGTAACTTTCCTGTTCTACCCCGGATTTGAACCCGGTTTCCTGGTGCTGAAATTCTTAAAATATAAATGTAATCTTGACCATCAGGTCAAAATTCATGTCGGAATCCTGAGTCTAGGTGAGACTTGACCTTTGACACGATCTAAATGTCTCAATAGAAGAGCAGGGAGACAAAATACAACCACCCCAACAGTTTTAACCCATTAAAACCTGAGGCCGATTCTAAAAATGTTTTCTAAATTCTAACATTTTGAAAAAAACATATAAAACATATTTTTTTCACGATTTTTCAAAAAATAGCAGATCTACAAGCTCATAGCGCGGCACTCGGCGCTGCGCTATAAGCTTGTGTATCTGCTATTTTTGAATAGCCAAAGAAATCTAAAAGTGACACAGATGCGTTCCAGGTCTTTAATGGGTTAATATATCTGTTCTGACAGGCACTGTAAATGTTCAGCAACTAATTTCAGCCAAACTAAATTTCAAGTATCGGCGGATATAGTCACAATCCACACAGAAAACTGTGATTTTTTGCAGAAAGATAGCATCTCTGTCAGGTGGAAACAGAGGCGCTATCAAAACTGTTACTTTTCAGGATTCAAATTCCAAAATAGCAAAAGTAGCAGATCTACACTTGCGGATCTGCTACTTTTGAGTGATAGTGAGTCAAGTAGGCAGGGGCGGCCTTTCCTATGTTTCACCCGTTTCAATTGAAACGGGCCCCAAACCTCAGGGGGGCCCCCAGTATTTTTTTTTCTAAATAAAAATTTTGATTTCTTTTCAAATGTTATTATTATATATATTTTTTCAAATATATATATTTTATAAAATAAACTGTTTTTATATTATTTATTATAATATATTATTATTATATATAATATATATAATAATATATATATTATATATATAATTATTATATATTATATATATATTTTATATTATATATATTATTTATTATATATTATTTTATATAATATTTATGTGCATAGGGGGCCACATATTAGCTCTTGAAACGGGCCCCCAGATCACTAAGGCCGCCCCTGCAAGTAGGGCATTACCTTATGAAATATGGAGATAAGAGGTTTCTGCCTGACAGCGACGATATCAAAAAGAACTGGCAGATGTATTGGTAATTGGTTGTTCGCCATTGTAATATCGCCCCAGGTCTAAAATGCAATCCATCAAACGAGGGTCCCACATGACCCGAGGTAGCCTGGGTAATGTTGGGGGTCCTGGCAGAAGCCTCCTGGGAAAGAAGTCGTAAATTCTACCCTCCCTGTGGAGTTATGGAGCCCACAGGCATAAAGGCATCACACCAGGCAACTACACTGCTAAAGGCCTTCCAATAAGAACAATCACTATATATTCATTTTACCTTCTGCAAATTGGTGTGACAACTTGGCCTGGCAAAGTTTGAAAACGCGATATACACAGTAAAATAAGTGTACTTATTGGTAGGGTTGCAACATGTAATCAAACTCAGTTTAACCCATTAAGACCTGAGGCGATTCTTTAAAAAAAAATCTAAATCCTAACAGTTTTTTGAAAAAAAGATTTAAAATATTTTTTCACGATTTTTCAAAAATAGCAGATCTACAAGCTCATAGCGCGGCACTCGGTGCCGCGCTATGAGCTTGTATATCTGCTATTTTTGAATAGCCAAAGAAATCGAAAGTGACACAGATGCGTTCCAGGTATTAATGGGTTAATTATGAATATACTAAAATAATCAATCTAAAAAAGATAAATAATCAAAAATAGAAACATTACAGATTGGCTATTTTTGTGCAAGACTGCTGTAATTAATCGATAGTTGCTGCCCTACTTATTGACACTCAATAAACTTTCAAGCATAATCGTCCTCACACCATAAGAGCTATAATAGCTCTATTATACTATAAAAGAATGTCAAAACACAAAGACATGCATTGCCTCCTTTGAGATTGTATACGTATTATTTCTTTGTGGTCAAGTGGTTAGGTGGTTAAGTGGTTCAAATGTGACTCAACAATTAGTGCACTGACCACATGCTCCTTGTGAAGACTCGGGTTCGAATCAGACTATATAAAAAAAGAGAATTAAAATGTGAGAACATAAAAGATTTATTATTGGAACAAGATCACCAAAAAAAAGCAAAACAAACAAATCCAATAATTCGACAAGTAGAAAAACGGTTCCAGACAATGATCACACAACACATTCTCCTCCCGGACCACACAGGTTCACACCACACACACACACACACACACACACACAACGTAAAATAACACACAAAGTCAAATAACAGTTCCAGTGCGATTCAAAGTGTCTTTCACCTCTGTCAACATCGCTGCTCACAGCATAAGATCCCTCTATAACATTTATCTGCATTTTTTGGTTGCTCAGTCTCATCAAGTCACACAAAACACATTGTGTGAGTCTCACACACACACACACACACACACACAATCACAGAGGTCACGAGGGGTGGTAACTCGGTAATAAAACGTGTCCCCTCTGATCTGTGACCCATGTCTCTCCTCCTCCTCTTTTACCAGGCTCTATTCTCTTCTCATCCGTCCGCTTGTCCTCTCCTCCTCCCAGACCCCCCCCCCCCCTCCTCCTCCCGCTATCAGTTCACCTCGGTCAGGTGATCCTGGGGTTCAGAGGACATCACGCACTGTAGGCCTCCCTCACCCTCCACCCTGCGTGAACAGGTGTGTGTGTGTGTGTGTGTGTGTGTGGAGGCCTTTCCTTACTCAGTAACCGACTGATATCTGGAGCGACTTATCCAGTATCTCCTCCTTCAGACCATTGTCTCAGGCTTGTATGGGAGTCACACAAGTTTGCTATTCTGAAAGAGGCAGGTCACTTTCACAGTTGAATGAATGCCGCGCGCTGAAGATTGCCTATCTACAAACACGTTTTTTTGGGTGCGCGACACCGCACACGACACCGCACGCAACAATGTATGTCACGCCCTTTATTGTGAACTACTAGCCACACACCGGATAGGAGAAAATTCATCTATTTACATTCCCTTTTTGTTTTTATCCTCCCTTTAACTGATAAGACATCCATTAACTTCTTGTAGTTGGGGGTCTACTAAATGGGTTGCTTTGAACGTTCGGGGCACTTTGGGCGTTTTGAACTCCCCCCGTTTTGCCATGCCAAAGTTCTTTTGTTTACAATAGTGCAGCGCGTTAAACATTATGGCTCCACTTATCATGACATCGCTGACTTCCAATCCCTCCTCACTTTCCACAAAAGGTTAACTGTGTGCGTTCCCGACAGCAGCTTGCAGGAGAGAGAAAACGTCTCTACGTTTTTGCAAAGGGATGAGTCACTCATCAACGTCAAGGACCACGACAGGGCTTCTTCCCACAGGGATCAGATTAGCTAAACCGGGGATTAAAAAGGAGGTGGTCATCATCGGCATAGAGAGAAGGGACCGACCGGACAGGGTTTTTGTTTCGCAGGGTCATCTTAAGAGGTCGCTGGAGGGGAGGTGGAGGCCTGGGGAAGAGGAGGTGGAGGAGGCTGGTCTGTGTGGTCAGTGCTGTGCGGTGAGGTTCAGCAGTCTTCTGCTCAGCTGGGTGTTGTGTTGCTTCAGGTATTCTATCAGGTCGGCCTGCTTCTCCACCACTTCCTCCAGATTGGAGCCTTCCCTGTAGAACACACAGGCTCACGTCAACAACACAGCGCTATCTGCCCAAGATATTGAGACAATGTCACTGTAATCTGAATACTGTAATTTATAAAACTGGATTTATACCTAGTTGTGCGCCGGTATCAGACACCAATAACAGCAGACCTACAAGCTCACAACGTGTCGCGCGATGACGCATTGTGAGCTTGTCGATTTTCCATTTTGTGTGTGACAATGCGTGTAATGAAGTATATCAAGCCCTTAAATGTACAGTATTTGGTGCGCTACAGAGTCTATGGCCAACAAATCAAACTCTATGTAATGTCATCAACATTCATATCACGATTACATCATCCAGGTAAATAATCACACACAAGTACTCCTTTGTGCATGTGTGAAGAGGCTATGTGCTCAGTGGGTGGATGAATGAACGAATAAACCAATCTGAAGGTCATATGGGACTGAACGGATCAACGGATGAGCCTAGATCAGTGTTTCAACCAGTGGTCCTTGGGGGGGTACCCAGTGAAATTAGTTAACATAGCATCACAATCATTTTAATCACTTAGCTTTGGCTATTCAAAAATCGCAGATCTACAAGCTCATAGCGCGGCACAGAGTGCCGTACTATGAGCTTGTAGATCTGCTATTTTTGAAAAATCTTGAAAATGTGTGCAAAAAATATATATATTTTTTTTTCAAAGCAAACATTTTTAACTCAAATCTTTGCTTCTGGGGGTCCCTGGCACAAAACATTTTCAGATGGGGGTCCGCGGCCACATGTATATCAATTTAGGGGTCCTTGGCATGAAAAAGGTTGAAAACCACTGGCCTAGATGGAAGGGTGAAAGAATGAATGAGTGAATGATAATGAACGAGTCAATGAGAGCACCTACCTGAAGCCAGTCTCCATAGTGAGGTTAGTGCCGCTGCTATGGGCGTGCGAGTGTTCCTCGTGGCTGACGTCTGGCACGGCTCGCTCTCTGTTGAAGCGCACAACCCTGACTAGAAACAATGACAACACAAACCCCATTAGAGCCTGGATGTCAGACACTATTTGACCTCTCTGTATCTGCAAATGATGCAGCCGATACGTCCCAATTTTAAACACTTTCAACCTGGCGTCCCCTATTTTGGGGCATTTTCTGCCGTTTTTGAAAATGTTTGAAGTGGCTAAATCAAGTTCAGCTCTTTATTTTAATTTTTTTTATCTATCAAAGTTATTTGTATTTATTTATTTTTGCTTACAGGTTTAATTTTCTCAAATAGAAACTTTAATAAAATCCGATCTAAGTTTTTTCAAATTCATAAGAAAACTCAAAACATTGGTAATCGGGACCGGACACACAAATCTGACACCAGTCATGATGGCTCTAACCTCATTCCACTGGGAAAAAAAGACTGGATGACAGCGTTTTCTCAGTCCCAACACACACACACACACACAACCACACACACATGCACGCGCACACACGCACGCACACACAAAAAACAGGGCGGTGAGATGTCTCCTAACAATCACTCAGGTGGGAGCGGGTGAGGACGACACACATTGGGTTGAATGGGTTTTCCTGCCTCTCTCTCTGTCCCAAACACACACAAGCTGTTATATCCTGCACTTAACCCTTATGGGGCTGCCATATCCTGCACTCAGAGCCCTAATTCTCACACCCGTAACATACACCTTCACACGAGGGGGCGGGGGGGGGGGGGGGGGGCGGAGAGCCAGGTGTGTGTGGTATACAGTAGCTTAAGGGGCGTGTGGGGGATAACAGAGGAGTTTTAAATCAAGATAAGACCGCGGCGTGTGTGAGAGAGAGGTGACGCGTGTGTAACCTATAGCTGACTGCTATAAGTGCACGTGCAGGTACGTTAATGAATAGACTGTGTGTGTGTGTGTGAGAGTCTGGAAAACATATACGATATGATGTGTGTGTGTGTGTGTGTAAGAGACAGAGAACAGCCACAGGGGTGAGACGGGCTGAGTATTGATAAGGGCAGAGTGTCATTAACCAGAGGAAATTGTCAGGGAGGGTCTAAAGAGCCCCATCTTTACTTTGCTAAAGCATGGCATCACAACCCCACACACACACACACACACACACACACACACACACAGAAATGCCACACATTCCTGCATAATAAGCCCTTTGTGAGTGTATGTGTGTGTGTGTGTGTACAAATACAGTAATAGTGAGCAAGTATGTGTGAAGGAGAGGGAGAGAGACATTCCAGTAGAAAGAACGGGATGGAAGAGGAGTAACGGAGGGGTCAACAGATTGAGTCAAGTTGAGTATTTTTTGTCAAAGACAAAGTACAATGGCAAACTGTTGCCACTGTACTGCCAGGTTCACTGACACACAAGATGTGCACATTTCTCAAATTGTCCATCAACGCGAAAGCAAAGATCACTTCTACAAAGACATGAAACCAAGTGGATATGGTTCTTCTGAAAGTATAATGATTAACTAGCGTTTGACTTCAGGCATCCGGTTTATGAGTCTACATGCCGATACCCTAACCCTGCCGATTAGGAGAGTAATTTATACGATTAGCTCCATTGTTAGCTCTAAGTCCTCCATAAAGAGCTAGCTGAATGGCAGCTGGACCAAACCAACAATTAGTTGAGTTGTAAGTAACAGGTTCCATTTACAGTACCCATGTTTTTTTTTTTGCTATTTAAAAGTTGTCTACTACATTGAAACCATATGAATGTATTTATTATTGACTTGTCTGTATGTCTCTGCTACACATATAACCCATTAAGACCTGGAAAGCATCTGTGTCATTTTTTTATTTGAGCTACACTGAGCTACACCGAGTGCCGCGTTACGAGCTTGTATATCTGCTATTTTTGAAAAATCGTGAAAATGTGTGCAAATCTTGAATATATATATTTTTAAAGTGAACATTTTTAACTCAAATCTTTGCTTCTGGGGGTCCCTGGAACAAAATATTTTGAGATGGGGGTCCGCGGCCAAATACATATCATTTTGGGGGTTTCCTTGACATGAAAAAGATTGATAACCACTGACATAGGTTTTTCAGAAAACGGTTAGGATTTAGAAGACATTTATTTAGAATCGGCTTCAGGTCTTAATGGGTTGTGACAAATTCAAGGACACAGAGATTCTAATGTCGATGTGGGACCGGGGCGACACATTTAACACCTTCCTGTTAGAAAGACACACACACACTGGCAGACTGGCAGAGACAGGGTCAGGTCCAGGCTAATGTGTTACACTCAGGCCTGATCCACTTCAATCAGTCCCTTGCTAAAGACACATTTCCAGGTGCTAACAGCTAACTGAGTGCCAACGGCTAAAACGCGCACCGTGTCACACTGGTCACCTGGTTACAGATGAGCCGTGTTGAAATCGGGGGGGAATCTTAAGGAAATGGATGTCTCTATTAGCATCTACGTCATGCTAATATTGTTTGCCAAACTAAAATGGAGTACAAATGCCTGCTTAACCCATTAAGACCTGGAACGCATCTGTGACATTTTTTAGATTTGAGCTAAAAAAAACATTATTTTACACTTTGGCTATTAAAAAATAGCAGATCGACAAGCTCATAGCGCGGCACCGAGTGCCGCGCTACGAGCTTGTAGATCTGCTATTTTTTGAAAAATCTAGAAAATGTGTGCAAATCTTTGAATATATATATTTTTAAAGCGAACATTTGTAACTTGACATTACAATGTTTGAAAACCACTGACATAGCAACATACGTTTTTTAAAAAAACTGTTGGGATTTAGAAGACATTTTGTAGAATCGGATGAGCATTTAAGGTTAAATTATGGAAAATGAGCTCTGCTCACAAAGCTGTACTAGTAGTGATGTGTAACCGTATCTGTCATTTTTTGCATATAGGCCTTATGAAGTCAGTCCCCATTAATAACGGGTTGCTTTTCACTTCATACGATATTATCCTTTCTAATCAGACAGTTGAAATGTGATCGGTAGATTCACCGCTCACCTATTTAGAACACATATAGGCCGGCCGCCAATCGAGCGGTGCATCCTCCCAACCCATCATGATAAACAAGACATGTGATCAATGTGATGGGAGGTACAGCCCGTTTGAGACAAGCTTCATCAGGTGGACTAAAGTGGGTTCCTGGGACCCCCAGGGGTCCGTTCCAGGGGGTCCCCAGCAAAATGTGTTAATATAGCATCACGATAGTTTTAACCACTTTAACCTTTTATACTTTGGCTATTCAAAAATAGCAGATTTACAAGCTCATAGCGCGGCACTCGGTGCCGCGCTATGAGCTTGTAGATCTGCTATTTTTGAAAGATTAGTAACTCAAATCTTTGCTTCTGGGGGTCCCTGGAACAACACATTTTGAGATGGGGGTCCGCGGCGGCCAAATACATATCAATTTGGGGGTCCTTGACATGAAAAAGTTTGAGAAACACTGGACTAGAGGAGTAATGTCGACTCCTTTGTGAGCTTGTCGATCGGCTATTTTATCGACGAAGAGATTTTGTGTAGAGGGTGGAAAAAAAGGAGGGGCCATAGTATAGAGCCCTGGGGGACCCCGGCCAAATAAGTATATAGGGTTTAAGTGGTTAATGTCATACTGGGCCTTTGAAGGCCAGGGCCTGGCTTTGATGTGTGAGGGTCATGTAAGGCCTATAGAGGACAGGGCATTCATATTCACCATTGATTGCACTTCAAAGAGAGAAGAGGCTGAACGAGGTCTTCCTCTCTGGAGCTTCATACCTGCAGGTATCCCATCATGTCTCTTGTCTCTCTGTCTCACTCTGTATCTTGTCTCATGTCTCTCACTCTGATGCTTGTCTCATGTCTCTCTGTCTCACTCGGACTCTTGTCTCACGTCTCTCACTCTGAATCTTGTCTCACATAGGCCTGTCACAATTATTACATAATCGTCTGATCGCAATTATTTTATATTATCGCAATTGTTTTTGCATAATCGTCATAATCAATTCCATGTTAAAAAATGTCATATATTTTCAAAAAATGACAAAAATAGTGGAAATAGCCGATCTATAAGCTCAAAACGCGATGCGACGCGACACGTTTTGAGCTTATAGATCGGCTATTTCCACTATTAATGTTTATTTTTAAGTATAAAGTAATTAAATATGTGTTATATTTGTCATATCTGCCCTGTGCAACTTTTGTTTCCGAAAACTAAAAGCCAAACAGAAATGTCATTTTTATTCATAACGTTCCATTAATTTTTAACGACAGAAACACAATTAAATCGTTAATTGCAATTAGCTGAGTGATAATTAATCGTCAACTTAAAATTTGCAATCGTGACAGCCCTAGTCTCACATCTGTCACTCTGATGCTTGTCTCACGTCTCTCTGTATCTTGTCTCATGTCTCTCATGCGGTCTCACTCTTGACACTTGACTCTCGTCTTCCAACCTCTGCTTTCACAAGCTGACCAGCATCGTTTTTCTTTTGGCTCTGCATTGGTCGGTGTGTGTAGGTATGTGTGATGTGTGTGCCAATGTGTTGTCTCTTTGAACAAGTCAAGCAGCTAGCCTGCTGACCATGCAACCACAGCGTCCTGGGTTTGAGTCCCATTCAGGATATATCAACCCCCTGCTCTGCTCTCTCTCTCTCTACAGTCGGTAAAAAAAAAAAACATTAAAAAGGAATGTTAATAACAGATAGTTTCTCATTACTATGCTTTCATGAGCTGATTGAGGCCACCTTTGCTGAGTGCGTCAGATGGTGTGTGTGTGTTTGTGTACATCCGTGTTTGTAAGTGATCATGACTGTGTTTGTGTTGGAATGAAGCGGCTTGAGTTTCAAAGCGTCCCTAAGTTCAGGTCGTGCCTGGCTACACTGATCCAACCTGGAATGTGATAGGCACACAAAAATACCCCCCCCCCCCACACACACACACCCCCACACACACACACACAGTGTCAATGTGTTTGGGTGGAGTTGGGAGTGGGAGAAGCTAGCCCTTGGCCAGTCTCAACTTTAGATTAGCCGAGGGCTTTAGACTCTAAACTAAAGCCTAATGCATCTTATCTCCTCTCTCCTCCTCTTCTCCTCATCGGTATCTCAGCCTCATATCTGTGCCCCTTGGCTCCGAAAGGCTCCTTTATAATGGATTTCCTTTCAATGCAGCCACTTCAATATCAATATCCTCTGCTACAGTATCTGTAATAGGAGTTTTCTTTCACCATCAGTCGGCCAACCTATCTGTATATAATTGGTCCTCACTAATGCTCATTATGATATGGTACCATTTTTGTCTACTCGGTCTGTGTCTCAGAGGAGGGCTGTGGACAGTTCAGAAACCCGCCTACCAGTGACATCATCGATGGGGAATCCAAGCTAATAGAAACGGCAGGCTTTCTATTCCTGGAAAGTTAGCATGCTATAATGGAAGCCATTGTTCTCGCAATAGTAAAAAATAAATAAATAGCAGAAGCATTAGTGAGGACTAATTTCACAAAGGTTGAAAATGGGTGAAGTCGTCCTTTAAGCCCTGTATACTTCGTCGCACCACAAATAAGCTACTTTATACTTTGTCATACTGCTTGACAGTGGTGGGAAAAGTACTCAAATGTTTTACTTAAGTAAAAGTATCAATAGTGCAATGTAGAAGTACTCTGTTACAAGTAAAAGTCCGGAATTCAAAATTTACTTGAGTAAAAGTACAAACGTATTGCCATCAAAATGTACTTAAAGTACCAAAAGTAAAAGTACTAAAGTGTTTGAAAATAGTAGATCTACAAGCTCACAACGCGTCGCATCGCGACGTGTTGTGATCTTGTAGATCTACTATTTTCAAATAGCCTAGGTATAAAATAGGGCTAAAGTGGTTAATGTATGTTTCATAATATCATAATTTATATCTGATAAGTAACTAGTAACTAAAAGTTTTCAAATAATTGTAGTGGAGTAAAAGTACAATATTTGTAAGTATAAGTATTGGAAATTGGAAATACTCAAGTAAAGTACAAATACCTCACAATTGTACTTAAGTACAGTACTTAAGTAAATGTACTTAGTTACTTTCCACCACTGATGCTTATGAGTCAAGCACTTGGCAGACATTGATGGAGAACTAGAGACAGAGACAGAGAGAGAGAGAGACATAGAGAGTCCCCGGGATCAATAAAATGTTAATCTTATCTTATCTAACAGTAGTGTCTGTGTGTAGCTGTTTATGGTTTTTGCATGACATAATAAATGATGCATGAGATAAACATGATCAATTGCAATAAAATGTTTAAAATGTTTAAATCTGAAATCTTGTAGCATAGGAAAAAACTGTACAGTATTTTGTGCCCACTTTCCTTTCATGATTGATAAATAGGTTGGCGCTCAACCGGTACCTGCTATGGACACTGCAAACATTATTATGGAGAGCCACTAGGCGTCATGGACTAGTGTTGCCAGATTCTGTGAGAGAAACAAGCAACCAGGTCTAGGAAAACCAGCCCAAATGAAGCGACTATGGGCCATATGAGCACTTTAACATATACATCAGCTATTTGAAAATAGCAGATCTACAAGCTCACAACGCGTCGCGATTTTCAAATACAATCTTGCGGGGGAAATTATAATAAGCAGATCCGGCAACCCTGATCATGGACTTATCATAACCACTGAATGCAGCAACAATGCAATGCGAGCGTAAGTAATGCTAGGAAGAGACAGGGGGGTGCAGAGCGAGAGAGAGAGAGAGGAAGAGACACAGTTGAAGTTAACCAAGAGAGAAAAAGAGAGAGAGGGGGGACAGAGAAGCAGAGACAGAGAAAAGATGGGGAGGTGGGTGAATGGCTGAATTGTCTTTTGCTATTGACTGGCTGTGAAGAGGGTGTGGCCACGGCCGTTGTGATGCAAACGCCTCCAGATACAGTGTGGGGGTAGTGCGTGTGTGTGTGTGTGTGTGTGTGTGTGTGTTGTAATTTGTAGGGCGTGTCTTCTCAATAGCACTACCACTGTTATTAAAACCAAAACACTTTCCGTAACATGGCACCCAGGTTCATAACTCATCCATGAGTAAAACATTAATTCTGTGGCGTGCACGGGACGTTAAACTGTGCAAATGGATATTTACAAATGCCCCCTGCTAAGAAATTCAACTCTAAAGCTACATTTCAACTATGGCTTGTAAACCAACAATTTCAGGCCACAAAAACTCAGTGTTAGCCAGTAGCCACCGGGGTTCCGCAGGGCTCCATCCTTGGCCCACTCCCTTTTCCCTATAGTCTCTACCAAATGATTGCCTATTATGAAATCAGAATAGAGAAACTAGGATTCAAGTCTTTAATTATCTTTGTACCCTATATCAATGTGTACAATTTCACTTGTAGAGGACGCTCATATAGTGACTTGCTACTCACAACTAGAGCCAACTAGAATTGAAAATTAAAGAATGATCGTAAGACCACTGAGATATTGTCAAAATAGCTGTATAGCAAAGCCACCAATAACTCTGATCCCACAACTATTACCCAGTAGGAAAATGGTTTTGCTTCTCAGAGTCAAAATTGACTTGATTATGCTTTGTCTCTCTCAATTATTTATTGATTCTACTTGTCCTCAAAGTTATTCACAGAGATGGTGTCTCCTGTCTTCAGGCCTCTATGGTGTGTGTGTGTGTGTGTGTGTGTGTGTGTGTGTGTGTGTGTGTGTGTGTGTGTGTGTTCTTTGTTTTTCTGTCTAGGAGAGATATATCTAGACAACACTCAACAATTTCTTATGCCAGCCAGGCCAGATAGGGGCAATCACACCACAACACAGTTCATTTAACTCAGAAGAGTGTGCAAATGGAAGCATGGCCTGAAGAACTGGTTTAAATGATTCCTTCTTATAATTATACCTCACGTTCAGACTACGTTGAATGCTTACAGTATGTCCTTCTGGACAGGGAGTTTTGTATTATAGAACCAACTGGATTCAAGGGCAGACTGAAAATGAACGCACCGACCATGAAGCGTGCGTGTGTGTGTGTGTGCGTGTGCGTGTGCGTGTCAGGGGCGGAGCGTCCGGGCAGGCTGGGTAGAGCCCGGTGGCTCCAGGGGCCCGGCTGTCACATCTCACAACTGGACCTTTTATTTTGTTAGGATTGTGGGCCGTGGCAGTCAGCGGGCCCACTTAAAGCATTATCATCAGACCCCCCCCCTCAAATGTGTTTTGGGTAAAATCGTCATCAACATTTGTAAACAGTGCATGAATGCAGGTTCCGCTGCACGGTGCTGCAGTGACAACAATGTACCCTAATCATGAACGGAATTAGACGCCATAAAATGGAGCTAAGAAACGTGAAGACAAAGAGAAAGATGGACCAGGCAATGTCCAAATTAGGTGCATATTTCATTGGCTTCATCATCCACCTGTTGCATCTCCAAATGGTTCGGTTCGGGGGGCCTGTTCATGCGCTCTGCCTACCGGCCCGGCTTTGACTTGTTCTGCCACTGGTGTGTGTGTGTGTGTGTGTGTGTGTGTGTGTGTGTGTGTGTGTGTGTGTGTGTGTGTGTGTGTGTGTGTGTGTGTGTAAAATCTAAGATTCTTACCCATATAGTAGATCAGACATGGCACCACCAGCACCAGCTCCAACAGAAGAATGATCACCAGCATGATGCCAAACAATTCGTCCGACAACCTACTAGGTGACAACTTGGCATTCACTAGTAGCAACAATGCCACGTTACCTACACACACACACACACACACACACACACACACACACACACACACACACACACACACACATCATGACATTACTATCACAACGATGTCCTCTTGTGGTGAACGAATAAATACAACTTGATATTTTATTTGCAATAAAAAGTGTACACACACACATCATGATACTGTATTACTATCACAACAATGCCTTCTTGTGGTGTAAAAATAAAGACATCATCACATTTTCCATTAAAGGCGCACACACACACACACACACACACACACACACACACATACACACACACACAGGACATTACTAGCAGAAGGGAGAAATCTCCCGTCAAGGCTTTCTGACAAACAATGGTGCCCTCTTGTGGTAGGAAAAGAAATACAACTTCACATTTTGCAATGAAATGTGTTATGCTCACTGCTATGGAAGTCCATACCCAAAAATGTAAAAGATAAATACCACAATTAAATAAATAAAATCCACAATTAAATAAATAGAAAACGCAATGAAATAAAAAACATAATTTAATTGTATTTTTTATTTATCTAAATTGTACTTTTTATTTATATCATTGTGCTTTTTATTTATTTCACTGTGGTATTTATTTTTGGACTTATGGACTTCCATACACTGCTGGTAGTATTTTAGTTAATTGACCTGTTGATGACGGTGACAATAACGATGATGATGACGACAATAATAATAATAACAACAACGATGATAATAATAATACTAGTATCTCTGTCTGTACACAGCTCATGGTAGGGCTGTCACGACTACAAGATTTAAGTTGACGATTAATTTAAAACAACGGAAATAGCTGTTCTACAAGCTTACAACTCGTCACAAACTTGTAAATCTGCTATTTCCACTTTTTTTTAAATATTTGAATGGAAACGATTTTGACAATTATGCAAATTGCGATTGTCTCAAATCATTGCGATTAGGCAATTATATAATAACCCATTTAGACCTCATGCTGATTCTAAAAATGCCTACTAAATCCTACCCAAGTTTTCTGAGAAACTTCACAAAAAAAAGAATTATGTTGCTATATATCATCTCTGTCAGGTGTAAACCTCAAATTTCAGGATTCAAATTCAAAAGCGTTTCGAGCTTGTGGATCTATACTTTTGATGCTTTTGTGTGACGCTGCTTTAGTATGATAAAAAAACACCAACATTTTGAATATGGAGATAAGAGGTTTCTGCCCGACGACAACAGCGATAAATAGCAACAACTGAAATGCACAATGTTACGGTATTCTCTGGAGATCAGGCTGGAAATGACACAGAGGCGTTTCCCAGCTTGAAAGGTATAACAACGTATAGGTGTAACAGGTCTAAATGGGTAGGCCTATATCTATTAAGACTGGGAACGGGAATGGGAATCTGTGTCATTTCATAGATTTCTTTGGCTACTCAAAAAATAGCAGATATACAAGCCGTGCTATGAGCTTGTAGATCTGCTATTTTTTTTAAAGGGATTCTAGGCAACATTAAGCCTAAATTTTAAAAATATTTATATATATATATTTTGCATTTCCCCCCCACTATCAGCCACTATATAATGATGCTGGGGTGTTTTCCTGCATTGAAACACAGTCCTCTTTCTGAAATCCGTATTTTCCCTACTGTTTATGTTTCGACATCTGGGTGTCCGGGACGTAAATGAAACGCATGCATGTGCGCGTCCATGTCCGTGTGAACTGTTCGAGTGAAACCGAATGGAACCGAGTGCAGCCGGCAAAAATGGAACGAGCCCAAAAATGGAACGAGCCGCCATTGTTTTCATAGTTTTTACTTTTTACTTTCGGTTTTAAAACGCTCTCAAACTTATTTTTTGAGGCACGGAATTTACTTTTAAGATATCGTTTGGATAGAATTTAGTTGTTTAACTCTATAACTGCCAAAGACGTTTATAAACGTCTTTGAGAAATTAGCTGTTGCCTGCCATAGACGTATAAAAACGTCCTGAAAAAATAAATAAAAAATTATTTAGTATTGACACCTTTTCGATATTCCAAACGAATAAGGAGATAACAATTTCCAAAGATTTGCTGCTCCATCCACTTCAATGTTAAAATTGAAACGGACAAACAATTCACAATGTTTTTTGGTTTGAAACCACTGGTTTTGAGCTATTTTCAAACATCAAACAACACATGACAACAAGGTCAAATTGACCTCGTTGACATTTGTGAAACCACACCTGAATCTCATCTGTGATTAGAAATTTTCTGGGGATCAATCATACTTGAGAAAAATATTTTGTGGCTATGCGAAAAGGTACCAAAATCGGTCAAAGCCCTGGCAGAGGCTACAGACTGTTCTGAAAAAACTCTGGCAGGGTAAGAGTTAACTTCATGTATGTGGTCAATTTATCATGACAGAGCCTATTAAAAAATAAACATTCTGAGAACCGGCAGGGGCGGGCAGTGACACGTATGTATCCGAATAAACAACCTATTTTCGGCATGGCCCCTTCTAAAGTCCCCCTCAGTCATATTGGCTGGAGATGGGGAAAAGGAGCTGCTCATTGGCTGAAGGGGATTGAACTGCTGATTGTCTGAAGGGGTTGTTAGTCAACAGTACTAACTGTTTGACAACTTTTTTTGATCTCTGAATTTGCCTAGAATCCCTTTAAATAAATTGTGAAAATGTGTGCAAATCTTTGAATATATATATACATTTTTAACTAAAATATTTGCTTCTGGGGGTCACTGGAATAAAATATTTTGAGATGGGGGAAGGGGGTCCGTCCGTGGACAAATACCTATCATTTTGGGGGTCCTTGACATGAAAAAGGTTTATGAACCACTGATATTATAGCAACATAAGTTTCCCCCCCCCCAAAAAAAACTGTTTTTTGGGGGGGACATTTGTAGAATACCCAGAAGCAAAGATTTGAGTTAAAAATGTTTGCTTTAAAAAACATACAAATTAACTCATTGAGTGCCATTCACGTGTTTCACCGCTATGGTGCAACGTGCCAATCACGTGTTTCACGTGTTTTTCTTTTTTTGTTCAGAACCCAAGATATCATTATCTGAAGATTTGCAGCTCCATCCACTCCTTGTTTAACTTATAACTGAAAAAGGCTGTATCTCGCTTCCTAAGCACTTTTTATTTACTTTGAACTTTTTTTTTTTAAATCGTACTGACCAGAAATAGCCAGAAATAATTCGGGCACTCAATGAGTTAAAAGATTAGCACACATCTTCACGATTTTTCAAAGAAAACATTTAGCATAGTGCCATGCTATGAGCTTGTAGATCTGCTATTTTTGAATAGCCAAAGAAATCTTGACACAAAATGACACAGATGCGTTCCCGGTCTAAATGGATTAGCGGTGACAGGCCTCTATATACCTGTAGAGTGTATGGTGAAGGGCAGGCGGTTGAGGCCCTGCGTGTGTCTGTAGAAGCTGAGGTAGCCTCTCCTCCTGGCCTTGCTGTGGTGGTGCCGCACACACGCGTTGAAGAACAGCACCAGCACCCACAGGCACGTCTTCCCGTAAACGACGGCGCTTCCACCGGAAACGTCTCTCAGCACGCTCGCGCAATGCCGGCGCGTCACGTCGTCCGTGTCGAACACGCACAGCACGACCACGGTCACCGACAGCGTCACGTACGCCACCTAGTGGAAAAAACGGAGGAGAGGAAGAAGCACACATAATTATATTATACGCTGTCATTTTTACCCATTAAAACCAGGGAACGCATCTGCCATTTTAGATTTTAGCTATACGTATATATAATGTATATAGCAACATAGGTTTTTCAGAAAACTCTTAGGACTTCTGCTCAAAAATAGCAGATGTACAAGCTCACAGCGCTGCAAGCTTGTACATCTGCCTATTTTCTTTACATTTTTGAAAAATCTTGAATACATTTGAATTTTTTAAACAAATCTCTTCTGGGTGTACGTGGCACAAAACATTTTCAGATGGGGGTCCGCGGCCAAATACATATTAATTTGGGGGTCCTTGGCACCTTTGAGAACTACTCATTTAGAAGGCATTTTGTAGAATCGGCCTCAGGTCTTATAATGGTTTAATTTGCAGTGTGTTTAACAGCACCCTTGTTCTCCTACTTTTGTAAAGACAAGTACACTCAAATGAGATACACTAAATGGTTATTCTTTGAAACATCTTTTTTATGCATTTCAAAGTGCAGAATGGTGCCTGGAGGAAATGTTGAAGATTGAACAAAATGCGTAGTTAATGTAAGACTCATTAACTCTTCAATGATGTTTAGCCAACACTTACTAAAGTTATTTAGGTAAGTTCAGTAGCATTTGAATGACTTTGGAGAAAACACAAACAAAATTCAGTTCCAGGTGCAGGAAATCCGCAAGTCGAGGCAAAGAAGATGGAGACCAACTTTGATTCAGACATTATTGCAATATTTCAAATACTGCCATCTGTCCTCATTACTGTCGGTTATACTATACATTTTGTAATGTAATGGACATTTTCTTTTTTCGTTTCTCAACCACTGGGTCAGGGGCCCTAAAATGGTGTTCTGATTCTGACAAATCTCTAAAAACAAAGATAATAACTGGACAATTGGTCTATGTTTACGTTAAAATATATGAATGAAGTTGTGAGTGGTCAATGACATGTATTGACATCAGTATGCTACATTAAGACAATGTGAGAGTGTGTCTGAGAGAATAAGAGACAAACAGCCAACCACAGTCCACATCTCAGTGTGCGTGCGTGCGTGCGTGCGTGCGTGCGTGCGTGCGTGCGTGCGTGCGTGCGTGCGTGCGTGCGTGCGTGCGTGCGTGCGTGCGTGCGTGCGTGCGTGCGTGCGTGCGTGCGTGCGTGTGTGTAACTACCATCGTCAATGTAGTACAGGCAGTGGATGCATTTGCAACTTCTGTGGACTAGTATGTAGCTTGCATACAAGAAGGCACTACTCACCGGCATAATCTACCAACAGCCGACGCTACCTGACGGCCAGGTGGGACTTGCATGAGAACAACTACAGAGAGCGCTTTAACACCAAGTAGCAGTGCAAGACTAAGAACTTTGTTTCCTCTGGTGATCCAGCCTAGGACACACATACCCACGGACTGGTTGCTGGAGGGTTTTCGACAACTTGGGAAGCCCAAAGACGAGGCAGAAAGGCTGGCACAAGTATTGTGCTGTCTCTGTTGCTATGTATGGCAGCGCCGCCGCAACTTGTGCCCATGCGTGTGACATGCGTGTTGTATCATGAGGACATATATCCATGAGTTTGTGAATGTAACGTCTACTGCAACTAAAATATTTGTGTCTCTGTATGCTTTCCCTGTGTGTGGACATAAATAAATTGTTAAACTGTGTGTGTGTGCGTGCGTGCGTGTGTCTTACATGTACTAGACACAGTAGGACGGCGGGCCACAGCGTAGGGATGGTCTTAAACTCTCTCCTGATGACCGACTCCAGTGCATCTTGGGAGATCAGAGGGCTGTCAATCAGAGGGCTGTCAATCAGGGGGTCGTCATCTACGCACAGCGCCGAGTCTGATGTGGCTGCCTGCTGCTCAAACACAATATCACACTGTCAGCTATGCACACACACACACACACACACACATACAATATCATTGGTTCTCAAAGTGGGGTCCGGGGACCCCCAGGGGTACTTGAGGGGGTTCCAGAGGGTCCCCAGCTAAATGATGGATAGGAACCAAATGGACCCTTATGGGTCTGTAACTCTGAGAGTGTACAACCCGTTAGGGTCCACCATTAGGGTAATGGACCCGTTAGTGTCCATTTGATACCATTTGTACACTCTCAGAGTTAAATTAACATTGATTTTACAGTATGAATTGGGGTCCCAGAGATAGAAATGGCATTAAATATGGGTCCGTGGCTGAGAATCACTGCTAGAGCCATAAAAATCTTCTCTTATGGGGGTGGTCCCTGGCTTATCTTTTCAAATGGGGGTCCGCGGGCTAATAAGTGTCAATTTGGGGGTCCTTGACATGAAAAAGTTTGAGAACCACTGCCATACGTATGTGCTCCCCAAAGGATTTTTTCATTTGTTCAGTCCAGCAATCATTTCGGCCCCGTCGCTGACTGAATGCTGTCTGTGTGCAGCTCGTGGAAAAGTGGAGATATTTTACTAAACACACGTTTTCTGCCAGAACTTTCAAATGGATATGAAACTAGAGGACAATATCTGACATCAAGTCACAGGAATTAACTATTGGGTGAGTACACACGCAGCGTGGCAAAGATTAATGCTGCGAAGGTCAGGCTGCTACCCGGGAGGGCATGGCTGTGTATTTGGAATACATGAAATAAGAGATAGATACCTAATCGGTGGAATTGCAAATACATGTTTGCAAATTGTATGTTTGAAATGAATAACTGTTCAGTTATGATAAACACACACACACACACAATGTACCTCCTACAGTTACACACACACACACAAATGTACCTCATGTCTTTTACATTTCTGTATTTAGCCACACACACACACACACACACACACACACACACACACACACACACACACACACACACACACACACACACACACACACACACACACACACACACACACACACACACACACACACACACACACAGTACAATCCAGGGTGTAACTATGGTAACTATACGCTATACTATACGTATGTGTAGGTGACATCAGAAGTGTCTCTCTCTCTCTCTCACACAATAACAGCAGATAGAGAGAGATAATATATTGGTGTTATTATTCACCATTTTAGAAGCAGCTAACGGGTCTTCGTACGTACCGTGTAAGCTCCCTTTGAGTCCAGTGTGTGCGACATGGTTGAAATAGTGTGTAACCTGCAGTGTGACAACACAACACACACACAACCCTACATGTTATCTAGTGTCTTCACACACAGACTGACACAACCCGCCCTGCTCTCACGTGACACCTCTGACGGTTAGTCAACTTCCGGTGTCCCTTATTATTGGTCCGACGGTGTGTTTGACTCCAGTACTTTAAGGTTCCGGTGTTGGTGTGCGAGGATGAATCTGAATACCAAAACGCTCGCCCCAAAACACAGTCGCCCCGGGGCGAATCCGGCGGTATTCACCTGGTATCCCTAAACGTAACCTCAGTAAACTATTACTAAACCTAACCTTATTCCTAAACATAACCTCAGTAAACTATGACTAAACCTAACCTTATTCCTAAACGTAACCTCAGTAAACTATGCCTAAACGTAACCATATTCCTAAACTTAACCTCAGTAAACTATGCCTAAACCTAACCTTATTCCTAAACGTAACCTCAGTAAACTGTGCCTAAACCTAACCTTATTCCTAAACATAACCTCAGTAAACTATGCCTAAACCTAACCTTATTCCTAAACGTAACCTCAGTAAACTATGCCTAAACCTAACCTTATTCCTAAATGTAACCTCAGTAAAACTATGCCTATACGAACCTAACCTTATTCCTATGTAACCTCAGTTAACAGAACTATGCCTAAACCTAACCTTATTCCTAAACGTAACCTCAGTAAACTATGCCTAAACCTAACCTTATTCCTAAACGTAACCTCAGTAAACTATGCCTAAACCTAACCTTATTCCCTAACGTAACCTCAGTAAACTATGCCTAAACCTAACCTTATTCCCTAACGTAACCTCAGTAAAACTATGCCTAAACGAACCTAAATTTATTCCTACGTAACCTCAGTAAACAGAACTATGCCTAAACCTAACCTTACTCCTAAACGTAACCTCAGTAAACTATGCCTAAACCTAACCTTATTCCTGAACTTAAGCCCAGTAATTCAATTCACACATAAACTCCACACCATCTGTAACATACCAGCATACTGTAACAACATACATCTAATGTGAAAAGAAAGCTTATATACCACATACTGTAACAACATACATCTAATGAGAAAAGAAAGATTTTATACAACATACATCTAATAAGAAAAGGAAGCTCAGACAATCACTGGTTCAAAATATTTTTTATTGATAAACATACATTTGCTAAAAAAAAAAAGAAGGAAAAAAAAGCCATTGAGCGGAACACTCTGTTCTCCTACGCAACAACAAAGCTGTATACGCACCAAAGAACAGATCTGGGATCAGAAATACAACACATTCTGCTCCAGGTGAAGAAGGCAAGACACAAGGCGAGGACAAGAAGAGGGAGGTCAACTCTGACTCAGACTCTTGAGAAGCAGCATTTCGTCTCTGTCGGGTGGAAACCTCATATGTCCAAAACTGTTACTTTTCAGGATTCAAATTCGAAAGCATCAAAAGTAGCAGATCTACAAGCTCGAAACACGGCGCGAACTTTTGATGCTTTTGCGTGACGCCGTAGTATGATCAAGTAGGGCGTTAATTTACGGGAAAAAACACACAACAGTTAAATATATGGAGATAAGAGGTTTTTGCCCGACGGTGACAATTTGTAAAGGACACTGGTGATGGGGAGTGTTGTAGGAAATCACCTAAATCAGTGTTTCTGAATCATTTTCATGTCAAGGACTCCCAAATTCATATATATTTGGCCATGGACCCCCAGAACTAGTAGCCTGGTAAACCCTCCCTCCGGAAATCTCAATTCTATTTGATTCAAGGAGTGAATCAAATAGAATTGAGATTTCCGGAGGGAGGGTTTACCAGGCTACAGAACTAGATCATTGTTTCTCAATGTTGGGTCCGGGGACTACCTGGGGTCCAAACTGGACCTTGTACGGGTTTGTAACTCTGAGAGTGTACAAAAGTGTACATTTGTACACTCTCAAGAGTTAAATAAACACTGAGGATTGGAGTACCAGAGATTAAAAACTAAATGGTATCCGATTGGGGTCTGTGGCCTAATACATGTCAAACTGGGGGTCCTTGGAGAATCACTGTAGATGTTCTTAACCACTGGGTCAGGATGCTAACTCGGGTTACGGGCAAAATATATAATGAATAGAAGAATGTTGAGATATTATTATTTCATATCGTCTCTGTTCGGGTGGAAGCCTCGTAATGTCCAAAACTGTTCCTTTTCAGGATTCAATTTAAAAAGTAGCAAAAAATAGCAGATCGACAAGCTCAAAACACGTCGCTTTGCACTGCGTTTCGAGCTTGTACTGCAGATCTGTTATTTTGGATTGTTTTGCGTGACGCTGTAATATGATCAAGTAGGGCATTCATTTACGAAACACAAAAAGTTACAACATGGAGATAAGAGGTTTCTGCCCGACAACAACGATATACTAGATCTTGACTCCACGGTCAAGGCAAAATGAAGGTCCCAGTAGGATAAACGTTTAAGGTCAGGATCACTGACCTAGATGATATTTCATCAGGGCGGGACTTAATTGGGAAGCAGCAAATAACTTTGTATTATTGGTCTAGCTCAGGCAGACAGGATGGAAAAAGAACCAATCGGGTGAGCAGGACAGTCACGGGGGATTCGTATAACATTTTGTTGCTGGTATGGTACTGTGCTTCAAGTTAATCTATGTTTCATACACGCACATACACACACACACACACACACACATACACACACACGCATGCACGCATGCACGCACGCACGCACACGCACACGCACACGCACACGCACACACACACTATCATACTGTAAGGCACTGAATACGACACAATCCATCTAGCTCTATAAACAACATCATCTGAATAATCTTAAACAGACCCCAAAAAGAAAAAAATCTAAATCAAAAGAACAAATATTATACTCCAAACATGCATTCTCATTCTCTCGTAAAATTATTATAAAGGAAAAAAAGTTAATGTAAGATTACCAGCCAAATATTTAGAAGGATGTGGGGGTCGCTCCCTACACATACATTTTAAAAGACAAAATGATACCATACGTAGAGGAAATACCAAAGGCTCGACGTTCCATGTAGGCAGGGCAATGATAACAACCTAAAAGTCCAACCCACAGTACGCCAAATGAGCAATACACACAATAACAATAACTTAGATATATGTATGTTCATTCATGCAAAAAAATCCAACAAAAACAAAACCAGAAACATAGAGTTTGAGTAAGGCATTAAAATGGTCAAGCTACGTAAGGTTATCAAAACCAAGCCAGTTTTACTGCACACTCAGAGAGTGTAGTCTTGTGCTTCATTTGTGCCCCATCGTACGAAGGTGTTGCACGGTCAAAATATACATGTTATACAAGCTTGTATAGATAGATATACGTAGCTAGGGCCGGGCAATTAACCGGAAAGTTATCAAAACCGTCATTTAGAAGCAATAACCGACTTAATCTTGCTCATGTAGGTTAATCGATTAATCGAGAAGCAGTTTTTTATATTCTTGTACTGTATATCAACAAATTATAATAGATTTTTTTATAATCACCTAATCGCTTAGTCATTCAATTAACCATTTAACCCTGAATTATCCAATTATCCAATCTACAAGCTCACGTGTCACGATGAGACGCGTTGCAAGCTTGTAGATCAGCTATTTTCGCTTAAAATCATTCATTAATCATAATCGATGCAAAAGTTTGCAGTAATCGTGATATTGATTTAAAGTCATATATCGCCCCAGCCCTAGATATAGCTATACAAGATAGATATAGATATACAAGATACACAAGCTCTCATACAAGAGCTTGTATATCGTTATTTTCGACGTGCGACACGTCAGACGACAAAGCATAAATCAGGCAATACTCTTAGTCGTTAGAAGCGGGCAAGCGAAGGTGAATGGTTCTTTGTTCATTGTGTAGAATAAGGAACCGACATCTTAAAGACAATAGTGTTTTTTAGCTTAGCATGTTTTATGTAGCGGAACGGGCTCATGCTGTAGTAGTGGCTTGACTGTGCTGCAGTAACAATGTGCAAAGGACTATAACTCCACACAGGTTTCTGTGTTGTGCTATTCATATGTTCAGAACTTTGTACAGTGTGTGTGTGTGTGTGTGTGTGTGTGTGTGTGTGTGTGTGTGTGTGTGTGTGTGTGTGTGTGTGTGTGTGTGTGTGTGTGTGTGTGTGTGTGTGTGTGTGTGTGTGTGTGTGTGTGTGTGTGTGTGTGTGTGTAGAGAGTTTGAGTTTGTTTTTTTATTTCACAATGTCCAGTTTTTTTCCCTTCCAATAACATCCTTGAAGCCGTTTTGTTTTGAAATTTCCAAGTTATGACGAAGATTCCAAAGGTTTTTTTTAAGGGATCCAGGAAGATAAGAGTTCTTTCAGAAAATGTCCAGGATGGTTTGTCTTATTTCAAGTATAGCTCGTCATAGAGTTGTAGGCTGGCCTCCTCCTGCAAGACAATAAAATATTATTAGAGATGGCCAATGAGTTGACCGATATAATGCATTATAATAAGGGCGTTTGAGATATCTGGTTGGTGTGTAATGGTGTGTGTGTGTGTGTGTGTGTGTGTGTGTGTGTGTGTGTGTGTGTGTGTGTGTGTGTGTGTGTGTGTGTGTGTGTGTGTGTGTGTGTGTGTGTGTGTGTGTGTGTGTGTGTTATTGTGACAGAGAAAGACAGAGAGAAAGGTGATGACAGACTAACAAGACATAGAGTCTAATAAACGGCGTGGCCTCCCGGGTCCAATCTCTAGAGCTATCGAATAGCAGATTATTGTGTGTACAGTTCGAGAAAGAAGCCTCACAAATGTGCAACGTGTTCAGTGATGAAGCTCCACTACACAGACATAATCCAGATGGCATCGTCCTCGCTTTGACCGACCGACCGTTTGCCGCGTCGACTAGTGTGGTGACGGTCTACGTCTCCTTTGGCCAAAACGGAAATAGAGATTTTTATGAGGTTGAGATTTGCTTAAAAATATATAGGCTACATGCGTAGATTAACAACTATGATCATGCATGTGGCAGCATGAGCTGTGAATTGACTGCTCTACGTCTGAGGGGACATACATACTAGAGCCCAACCTGTGCCTGACTTTTGGGGTCCCATGCCGATCCCGATTTTTGGAGAGCCCTAGACCACCGATTACTGATTGTTCTGACCGATATTTTGTAAAAACACATCAGTGGCATAATTACCGATATCGATATAATAAAAAAAAGTCAAATAATCGCAGATATATAGCAGCCAGACCGATATATTGGTCGGGCTCTAATACATACATACTTACATACTTACATACATACAGCACATACATACATACATAAATACAAACACACACACACCGTGCGACACCGTCATGCAATGGTGCATAGTGTATACTATAGAGTATATTATGCTCAAGGCTACTGTATATGTGGGTGCAGAAGCTGCAGCTAAGCGTTCATGCCAGTCCAGAAGAGGAAGCATCATTGACCACTAAACCACTGACAGGCACTAGAAATGCTACTTTTATTTGCAAAGAGGAAGCGTTTGTTGCAGCAACAACAAACACTGGTGATGGTGAAATATTAGCTGTAATTCTGCTGCTTTATAAGCATATAATATTATAAGCATATTATAAGTGATCATTTGGACAAGAAAATCTTGCGCTGGGGTTGTCTCAAGCAGTGGTTCTCAAAGCGCGGTCCGGGGACCCGCAGGGGTTCCAGGAGGTCCCCAGAAAAATGACTTTAAAAATCGGCTATTTGGAAAACTACGATCTACAAGTTCACAGCACGTCTCGATGCGACGCGTTGTGAGTTTGTAGAAGATTGGCTATTTTCAAAACCATAGTGACAATTTTGAATAATTTGGGGGAATACTCAGATGGGGACCCACTGCGCGGCCAAATACATATCAATTTGGGGGTCCTTGACATGAAAACGATTGAGAACCACTGGTCTCACACACGGGTGTGTATACTGTATGAGTGTGTGTCTCTCACCACGAGTTGCAATGTAGCACTCATGACAACTCAGGACTCCATTTCGAATCCTGACGTCGGTCCCCGTGCTGGTGTCACCCAGCTTTCCATCACACACTCCACACTGAGAAGAGAAGAGAAGAGAGGCATTTCAATTCAGAAACCTAAAGAATTACACACCCGTAAGGGGCCATTTGGAACCCCCTCAAGGAACCATGAGGGTCCCTGGACCACACTTTGAGACCCACTGGTGTAGCAGTGTTTCCAGTGAGCCAACATGCACAATATCAGCACCCTGACTCAGGTCATTTGACCTGAGTCAGGGTGCTGATATTGTGCATGTTGGCTCACTGGAAATGAGGTCAAATGTCCATTCTGGTCATTTGACCAGAATGGAACTTAATTAGTATAATTGGTAAGACCTGTGATGGATGTGTGTGCATGTGTGTGTGTGTGCGTGTATGTGTGCGTGTGTGTGTGTAAAATACCTTAAAACATTGTATGTGGAAGAACAGTCCAAGAGTGTCAATGATCATGGCAGCTCCTTTACCAAGAGGCTGAAAGCAGCCAGAACACTGCCGCTTCCCACTAACACACCTACCGGTACACACACACACACACACACACACACACACACACACACACACACACACACACACACACACACACACACACACACACACACACACACACACACACACACACACACACACACACACACACACACACACCACAACAGGGGGAGTACATTGAAATTAAATGTATCTACAGTACTGAAATTTGGCGTTAAGCATTACGTGAAAACAGCAAAGGCTTGTGTATAAACATGCAGGCGTGTGTGTGTGTGTGTGTGTGTGTGTGTGTGTGTGTGTGTGTGTGTGTGTGTGTGTGTGTGTGTGTGTGTGTGTGTGTGTGTGTGTGTGTGTTCTGTGCATTCGCACCTGCTGGGGGAGCGGGGAGGCTGAGGTGAGGATGATGATGATGAAGAACATTGCTGCGTGCCACCAATGTCATAAGATCCAGACCTGTGGAGTCACGACAAATTCAGAAACGAAACAAAATGTCTCTGAAATTTCCGAAACGTCTGTAAAATTGTCAGAACTATTCACAATTTGCGAATAACACACAATAGACCAATGTATTGTACCGTTTAACCGAAGTGGGCGGGATCAGCTGGGAGTTGCGGTCCAGAGAGGCCGTCTTCCACATTTCTTGTGTCTGTGCAGACTCACTATCCCAGGATGCATCTGCACCAACACATCATTAAAACAACCTTTACTACACAAACACCAACTAGCACATGGTACTGAAACCAACTATGAACATTATGTGTGTGTGTGTGTGTGTGTGTGTGTGTGTGTGTGTGTGTGTGTGTGTGTGTGTGTGTGTGTGTGTGTGTGTGTGTGTGTGTGTGTGTGTGTGTGTGTGTTGACAAAAACACTTTTAAAAGCTCCAATGAGTGACAGTGGAGAGTAGGAGTGCAACAGCTAATCAGACTAATTGATTTATTTGATAATGAAAATAATACATTTTCAAAAAATACTGAAAATAAGCAGATGTACAAGCTCACAACGTGGCAGACTGCGATGCGCT
>NC_137604.1:18376969-18496969 GCF_963280865.1 Gymnoscopelus braueri
GGAGAGACGAGGGGCGAGGATGCCGACGCCATCGTCTCCTCTGTGGCTTCTCCGTTAACGCGCAATAAACCCTCCACCTGAGGATGACGGACAATAACATTATCAAAACATTAACATTCTGCACCATTCCAATGCTTAACCATGAGATTAAGGGCGGATTCTCACTACGGTCCGGGGTGCGCACCCTGGACCACTTGGCAGATATCGTGATAGTGTGAACGTTGCGTATCGTTCCCCGAAACGGATCACCGTACCGTACCCGAGACCCCGTACCCGAGACGCCTCCCGAGGTAGTCTCGGGTCCGATTGCTGGGTTATACCTTCTCATAGTTCTACTTGAATGTTGACAAGAAATAATAATCCCGCTAGTGTTTGAGTAGCGCGAGCCGTGAAAAAACATAAACAAAAAACACATGTGTAGCGAACGCTGCCACTAGGATAAATATGCCAAGGATTAGTCGGTGACGTCACTGCTAAAATACCAAGGATGCATCAGTGACGTCGCTGATAATAACAGAGACGCGAGAGACGACGTTGCATTTTGAGGTTTCAAACACCAACGCACACACTGCTTTGGTTGTGTATTGTTGTTCTGTTATTATTATAACTCAAGACAATGTCAGGAACACAGTCAAACTTTAATATTCACTCTACACTCTGACAAGTGACTCTTCTTCTGTGAATGACATTCTCTATCTCCCAAAGCCCCATAGTCAACAGCGCCCCCATGAGGCACATATTTACCATTACTGTTAAATGAAATGGTCTCGGGTGCGGAAGAATCTTGGCCAATGTGAATACTGGCCAGCTGGGAGAGGCCAATCGTACTCGGGAACGGTTCGAATCAATCGGACCCAGTCGGAATCCGCCCTAAATGATATGAGGTCATACTTTAAGTAGAAACAGTGACAAGGGACAAGTGTGATGTGGTATTTTAAAGATCTGGAACAGGTTTAAAATTACGACAGAAGTAATACACTGATCTATTGTTTTAGGATTTCAAAATTAATAATAATACAGCACCAATGCAGTAGGGGAGGGATTAGTCTAACATTTCACTTATCGATCTGGTGACATCTAAATTCAATGTATGGGCTTGAGCAGAGAAAAACTGCTTTGAAAACCAATCCTGATATCGTCCCAATATGAAGAAGAAAAAAAAATAAAAAAAATTGATGCATACATTCAAAACAAGACAATACATAAATAATAAATATACACCACAATTTGACCTGACCTGTGAGATCAGGTCACAAAGCAGCATCCAGAGACTCACCTTGACAGGTTTGTGTCCGGACTGAGCGTTCCTACTAGGCTGACAGTAGGGCTTGGCTGTGAGCAGAGGGAGGGGTCTGGAGGGGGCGGGCAGAGGACAGGGATGCGTGAGCAGAGGCCGTGTGGGCTGGGTTGCTGTGATCTCTGATGGCGCGGGTCTGATTTCCGTCTGTGCAGACGCTGGCGCCGTTTGCGGTTGTGTGCGTTTGATTTCCATTTGTGCAGCCTGGGCTGGCGCCTGCGCTGGCACCGTTTGCGGTTGTGTGCATTTGATTTCCATTGGTGCAGCCTGCGCTGGCGCTGGCGCCGTTTGCGGTTGTGTGAGTTTGATTTCCATTTGTGCAGCCTGGAGTGGTGGAAGTGCGGTTTGCGGCGGTGTGCGATCTGTTTCCGTGTGTGCAGCCTCGGGTGGTGCTGGCGTGGTTTGCAGTAGGGTACGTTTTGTTTCTGGCTGCATGAATTGGGGCTGTGCTTGTGCATTGTGTGGCGGTATCTGTATGGTTTGGGGTGCGTCTCTTATAATGAGTTGTGCGTGCGCAGCCTCGCACTCTTCCTGCTTGAGCTGACCGGCCTCAGGTTGTTGGGGTTCAGCAGGTGCATGCTGGGAGTGAGTGTCCATGCTGTGGGGGCTGCTAGGTGATATGGCAGAGAGGTCAGCTGGTCTCTCTTGCTGTGCAATTGTATCCACGTCTTCAGCTCTGTGGTTCTGGTCCATTGTGACGGGTTGTTCTGGTTCGTGCAGAAGGTCAGAGGACACGGTTCTATCCGAAACGGACTCAGAGTCAGAAGGCGATTGGTCCTCCTGGTCCGGACTCTTGCTCGGGTCCGGCGTGGTCTTCTTGGGGGAATTGGGGAGCAGTTTGAGGCTGTCCAAGGTTGCATCGCTGATGGTGAATCGAAGCGCGTAACTCTGCAACACCATGGCTGCTTCCTCTGGGGTCGCTGCCTTCTTGTATGCCTCACACAACGTTACATCCCGCAGGTCTCTGGACAGGGATAGAGAGAGAGAGAGAGAGAAAGACAGAGGGTAAGTAAGGTAGAGGTTAAGAGACAGAGAAATCAGGAGAGAGCGAAAGAAAGAGAAAGAGTGAGAGAGACATTGTTAACCACTCCACAAAGGTTCTGTGAGTCTGTTCCTAAATCTATCCATGACTCAAATTCATAAACCTACCAAAGTATGGCTAGGTTTTGGCTAAAGATGCAGTTAAGGATGGATGAATAGACAGCATAGGCTAATTGCAACATGCCCGGTTCGATTCCGGCTGGAGACCTGTATGTATTGCATGTATTTCCCGCTCTCTACCCTCACTTAATTTCCTGTCTCTTTACACAGTCCTAAAAAAAGCAAAATACTGCCTGAAATGTTAGCACACACACACAGTTAGCCTACAGTACACCAGTGGGAGATGGCTTAGTAGAGAGCTAAGATCCCAGGAAACCACAGGTTTGGGAGGATTTTGATCATACTGAACCCTAACATCCCCCCTCCTCCCGGTACTTACTTCTCCTCCAGGATCTCCTTGTAGGTCTTGATGCTCTTCCTCTTGTTGAAGTCTCCTCCTCCCTCCTTCATCTTCTCCATCCTCTTCCTCTCCTCCTCTTTCTTGATCAGCTCATGTGAGGCACTGCGACGCTTGGTCTTCCAGCGAGCCAGGTCCTGTCAAACGAAATACAACCGTTACATGCTTTACCCGTGTGTGTGTGTGTGTGTGTGTGTGTTAGCCTGGTAAACCCTCCCTCCGGAAATCTCATTTCCATTTGATTCCAGGAGTGAGTCTGGCCTGATTGCCCATTGTGGGGGTTTCTAGTGGAATTACCAACTAACCGAGCCTATCAGCGTCGTCGCACATCGTTCTGTGATTGACAGCGACAGTTGGCCAATCAGGTGGCGAGTTCGAGTGAGCCCGAATGGCACCGAGTGCAGCCTGAATGCAGCCGACAAAACACGAACGGCAGCCATCTTTTCTGTCCGCTATTTTCTCCGCTATTTTTTTACTTCAAAAAGCTCTCAAACTTCTATTTTGAGGCACGGAATTTACTTATAAGATATCGTTTGGATAGAATTTAGTTGTTTAACTTCATATATGTGGTCAATTAATCATGACAGAGCCTATTTAAAAATACAAATTTAGAGAACCGGTAGGGGCGGGCAGTGACACCCATGTATCCGAATAAGGCAACCCATTTTGGGCATGGCCGTCTCAAAAGTCCCGTTGCGTCACATTAGTCTGGTGAACTGCTGATTGGCTGAAGGGGAAAAACGATCATTGGCTGAAGGGGTTGTCAGTGGTATTACTCCCGCCCAACTCCAGCCCACAGCCAATATTGCAGAATGGGCGATCAGGCCAGACTCACTCCTGGAATCAAATGGAAATGAGATTTCCGGAGGGAGGGTTTACCAGGCTATGTGTGTGTGTGTGTGTGCATGCAAGCCACTGGACCGATCAGTGCCAAATTTCTTTTGCGGACTGCCAGCAGGCGAAAGAAATACCTACCCATACATTTTACATTTTGGGAAATTACATTTGATAATGTAGTAAGGTCGGGCTGAAACCATGCCCAAATTTGGAAATGACTGACATCATCATTCAATATGACATCATCGATATAAATAAATCGAAATAAATCATACAAGCTTGGTATTGTTATTTCTATTTCCTGTTGTATTTGTGACGTGTCTTACGCTCTGCCAGTGGTCGTCTTCCTCCTCGTTGCTGTTGAAGTTCTCTTGCGTACGCTCCGTCCGCGATTGGCCGAGCGGCTGCAAATGTCCCGCCTCCTCCTCGCTGATCATGTCACCCATACTCACACTCCTAGACCGAAACAGGAAGGGGAAATGGTCAGCTTGTGCAGAACTCTCAGAATAACGACGATACGCAGGAAAAATGTTTATTTATCCATTTGTAACTCTGGGCGTGTACGAATGGAACCAAAATGAACCCTTGTAAAACTGATAATCGACTGATTCGTTAACCAGATCAGAAAGCCGCTATGATATTTATCCACGAAGTAGGTAAAGACCGATATGTAATGCTTAGGCTGCGAAACCCAACTATTAATGCGCTGTCTGATGCTTACCTCTCTGGAAAGGGTTAATGTCGATCGGGTCGCTGATTAACTCCACTCAACTAAGGCATTCCGAGCATTCCGAGGCATTTTATACTACTGGCTGCGGCCCTAATGTCACTACGGTGATGTCAGGTAGTGTCAGGCATATCCATATATGGAGCGGGCTATGTCAGTTATGCCCAAATCTAGGACTATGATGTCAGTCCTAGACGTTTCGGTTATCTCCATATATGGCGTTCCAGATGAGGTTCTCTGATGTCAGAGCTAGGTATGTTAGATATCTCCATGTATAGCCGTCTAGGAGAGATTCTATGATGTCAGACTTGGGGAGGTCGATTGTCTCCATCTATGGGGATCTCCATATATGGGAAGGTTGGGGTCGAATAGGTCACTAAAGGTCGGGACTGCATAGGTCATTCATCCCCTTATATAGGTTTCTGGACCTCCTGCCATGGTCCACCCTGCGGTGGTATCCATCTATGGCTAATGCCGGCAAGTATGCCCTGAATGTTCTTTACACGGGTCCTTTTGGTTCCATTCGTACACTCTCAGAGTTAACTTAACACGACATAAGATCGGTTATGTTTTCACAGCAGTCCAACTTTGCGTATTGTCTTTTTCATTCACTCTCTACCGATGCAAACGGACTGGAGGTCTAAATGATGAGCGTTAACACATTGACAAAGACACAGTCATGTCAGTGGCCACCAGCCACAATCATTCAGTGTAGACAGACGTAGTGGCCCGGTTAGTATAGATGTGGATTTGTGTGGTGCTTGACCAGGCAGCAAACCAGTTAAACAAGCCAATAAAAATAAAAAAAACTGATTTGTGGTTAAAATGAAGAGTGACTGGGTGATGTAGGTATGACTCACAATTTGACGTACATAATTGGAACATGCATACAGTTTAAATGAAACAGAGCATTGATGGTGCATGCGTGCGTGTGTGTGTGCATGTGTGTGTGTGTGTGTGTGTGTGTGTGTGTGTGCGCGCGTGCGTGTGTTTGTGTGTGCGTGTATCATGCAAGAGCTCATTTAAGGTTCAGGCCGAGGGACTTACTCAGTGTCCTCAGACATAAAAGCAACTCGTCGACTCATCCTAAAACAAGAATAAAATGAATGAATGAACGCATGAATGAGTGAGTGAGTGAGTGAGTGACAGGAAGGAGTGTGGGTGGGATGTGGGCAGTAATGGATTGCATATCACAGTGGAAGGCTTCAAAGTAAGAGAACCTTACTTAAGTGAAATGTTTAGGCTAGAGAGAATCTCTCTAGCCTACCCACACACACACAGTGATTCCCAACTCTGGTCCCGGAGGAACCCTGGCACCGCTGGTATTCTATCCTACCAGAATATGATAGAATAAGGATGACACAGAATGGCATAGAACACTGGTTCTATGCTATTCTAATTTCAAGGACCCCATGACTCTGAGAGTATGCAAATGTGTTTGTATACTCTCAGAGTTACAGACCTCTAAGGGTCCACTCAAGGACCCCTGAGGGTCCCTGGACCCCACTTTGAGAACCACTGGGATAGAGTACGCAAAGGATAGAAAGGTGGATTAGAATAGGATAGAATATAATAGAATAATGTTAGGATAGGATAGAATAAGGATATCATAGGATAGGACACTAGGATAGGATGAGGATAGGATAGAATAAAGATAGTTTAGAATAGGAGTAGAATAGATCAGAACAGGATAGAATACGGACATCCCAGAATAGGACGGGATAGTATAGGACAGGATAAGGATAGGATAGAAAACCAGTTGAACCAGGCCTCCCGGAGGACCGGGATCGGGGAACAACTGGACTAGATGATGAATGGTGTGAGACCACATCCATGTGGGGCAGTGGTGTAAAGTAACTAAGTACATTTACTCAAGTACTGTACTTAAGTACAATTTTGAGGTAATTTTACTTTACTGGAGTATTTCTAATTGTCTATACTTTTACTTCTACTCCACTACATCTCAGCAAATATTTATAAAACATATATTAACCACTTTAGCCCTATTTTATACCTAGGCTATTTGAAAATAGCCGATCTACAATGCGTTGTGAGCTTGTAGATCTGCTATTTTCAAACATTTTAGTACTTTTACTTTTGGTACTTTAAGTATATTTTGATACCAATACTTTTGTACTTTTACTCAAGTAAATTTTGAATTCCGGACTTTTACTGACTAACTGAGTACTTCTACATTGATAATTTTACTTAAGTAAAACATTTGAGTACTTTTTCCACCACTGATGTGGGGCCAGTGAAGTGAAGTGGGGCATGCAGTGAGGGTTCATTGGGGGTGGGGGTGTCTCACATCATGGGGGGGAGGTCATCCTCTGCCAGCCAGGAGGGTTTTGTCAGAGGCTGCCTGCCTCCAACTCTCCTTTCGTCCTCTATCTTATCTTTCTCAACTTTCTCTCCGGCGTCCGCCGCCAGCCTCTCCAGCCTCCTCTCCTCGCACCTCCTCGTGATCATCTCCTGAGCCCTCCTCTCTGCCGCCTTCGTCTCCGCGCTAGTGCGGGCCTCCTGGGCGGCGGGAGGGCGGGGTGGAAGAGGGGCGAGGGTTGGAGAGGAGAGCGCTTCACGAGAAGGAGCTGTGGCTTTGGCAGGGCGGCTAGGGAGGACTTTGTCGGCCTTAGGCCCTTCGTTCTTTTTCCCTTCCTCTTCCTCTTCCTCCTCCTCCTCCTCCTCCTCCTCCTCCTCCTCCTCCTCTCTCCACCTCTCTCCCACACACTTCCCGATTGGGGCTTTGGAAGGCGGGGTCAGAGGAGCCCGAGGTTCCGTTGCCACGGCAACGATGCTGCTGAGATAGTGTGGGCACGAACATCGGCATCAATAAGGAGGGCAGCGGGGTCATCGTCATAAACACACGCCAACGGGCTCCATGCAGCAGAGCTGGACAAATAACCCAGCCGCAACTGAACAGGGCAAACAGGCTATCTGTTCAAACCAAGCCGAGGTCAGACCTGACCGAGAGGTCAGTCCGACCCGCCACACTCCAACGCCCACGACCCACAGCAGAGGAGATGGAGCACATTAGTGATATTAGTTGGTTTAGTTCTCGGTTGCTTTCACTCAGCGTCCATCCATGGCACTAAACCGTTGATCGACAAACAACGCAAACCACAACCTTTACAGCAGGCCATACAAGAAGCAAGCAACACAACGATAACAGTTTAGTAGCCGCTCTTATCCAGAGCGCCTCAGGCGACAACCAAACTGGATGTCAGTATCATGTTAGTGTCACACAATAGAAAACTGTCATCTTTACCAACTACCTATGGAGACAGGAGGACAGAGGGTGGTGACATGCGACAAAAGGTCCAAATTCACACCCATGACGTTGCAGTTATGGGGACAACACACCAGCCACTTCAGCCACCAGGTGGCACCCTCATAAATATTATATGTTAAGACAGCTTCTAATAGCTGACAAGGACACCCACATTCCTCATAATACACACGTAGACTGCATGCCCCATTGCCCATGGGCAATACCTGTCTTTTGGAATCTTGTCTGTGAGCGTAGGTCTGCCATATAGTGGCATGGCTCCAGACACAGGAGCGTTTTTGTGTTTTATGGAGCCGGGTTTTGGTAAGAACCGGTTGAAGGACGGGCTCGGACCGCCCGCGGCGGGTTTTTGGAAAGCTCCCGTCCTGCGAGTCATCATGTCGTCCTTCCTCACGTCCGGTGCGGGACCGTCTTCGTCATCTTCATCGTCGTCATCATCGTCGTCGTCGTCCCGCCTAGTCTGCGCAGTTGCCCGCACGATTGGGACGTCGAGGTGTTGTCGAGGCGTTTCCGTGGGAACACTGGGTTGCTCCGGAGGTTGCTGCGGTTCCGTTCTGGGAAAATAAACAACCTTTTAACCACCTGAGCAATGTTTTTGTGCTTTGTTGTACCACAATAACAAAAATAGCCGCTCTATAAGCTCACAACGCGTCGTGAAAATGTCAGAAATGTTTCAAAAAAATATATATTTTTGTACATATTTTTTGGGGGAGAATTACGTTTTGTTTAACCCATTAAGACCTGGAACTGTGTCATTTTTAGATTTGAGCTAAAAAGCATTATTTTACACTTTAGGCTATTCAAAAATAGCAGATATACAAGCTCATAGCGCGGCACCGAGTGCCGCGCTACGAGCTTGTAGATCTGCTATTTTTTTTAAATCGTGAAAATGTGTGCAAATCTTCTGAATATATATATTTTTAAAGCGAACATTTTTAACTCAAATCTTTGCTTCTGGGGGTCCCTGGAACAAAATATTTTGATGGGGGTCCGCGGCCAAAAACATAATTTTGGGGGTCCTTGACATGAAAAAGATTGAGCGCCACTGATATAGAAACATAGGTTTTTCAGAAAACTGTTGAGATTTAGGAGACATTTAGAATCGGCTTCAGGTCTCAATGGGTTAAAAAAGAAAAAATGTGTATAGCTGAGGTGTATCAGGAGGAAACATGTGAGTATTCTTGTGGTATTCACAGTGAACCCTACTCGTTTTCTTTTGTCCATATATGTATGTATGCTCTGTGTTGTACACCAAATACATGAAAACACCTCTCTGCCCACCTGACGTTGAGCTTCCTCTCCACCTCCCTCTTGTTGCGTGGGGCGGCGTCCGTCTCGACCTCTTCCTGTACGCAGCGCTTGGACGCCGGCAGGGGCAGGAAGCGGTTGTACGTGGCCACCGACGTCGGCCCACTCGCTTTGTGGAACACTCCCGTCCTCCGGGCCAACATGTCGTCCTTCCGAGGGTCCGCCATCTTCCCCTCATCTTCCTCCTCCTCCTCCTCATCGGCCCGCCTCCTCTGGTACTGAGCTAGGCGTGCGCCCAGCTCCAGGTTGTCGGCGGGAGTGGGAGGAGCTTCGGGGGTCCGAGGCGGGAGGTCGGCGGCGGCGGGGGGTTGGGCTACCTGGCTGTGAGGTCATCACAAGAAGCTGTAACCACGACAACAGCTGTGCGACAATCCCGGCGCACATGCACGCCACAAGCATTCAGACACTCAACACGCTGGCGCAAGCCGGCACATGCAGGGTCCGCAGACCAAGGGGAGAGTGTCATCAGACAGGACCACCTGCCGACAAACGATTGGTCCGTTTCTGATAGACCTGAGCAACGCAGCAGAAGTAGACTTGGACTAGGATTGTGTATCATCTCTTCGCCAAGCAAGTTCAGTCTAGCAGAGTGTGTGTGTGTGTGTGTGTGTGTGTGTGTGTGTGTGTGTGTGTGTGCGTGCGTGCGTGTGTGTGTGTGCGTGCGTGCACGGCACGCGTGCCAATGGGCTAAAATACAAGCACATCAGTAAAATGCAGGTATAGCATAGCAACCACACTACACAGTAAAATACTGATAATTTATCCATTTGTTTACATTTGGTTCCATTCATTCACTCTTAATACTGTTACTGCCGTGTGTTACGTTAATACTGAGGATCTCACTGTGGACGTAAATGACTCATTCAAACCAACCCTACTATCTGCATGAAAACACTCAGCTGGTTTGGACTGAACACTTTGCATATCATTGCTGTCGGGTGGAAACCTAAACTGTTACTTTTCAGAATTCAGAATTCAGAATTCAGAATTCAACAAAAATAGCGACTACAAGCTCGAGCTTATGGATTTGCTACTTTTGATGCATTTGTGTAACGCTGTAGTATGATCAAGTAGAAAATGTAGAATATGGAGATACTGTAGGAGGTTTCTGCCCGCAACAATATACTACAGGCCTTTATGCCATGGACACTACTGGTCTAATCCCATTATGATTAAAGCCCGGCCACTGTGGCCCACCACTGGGCTAGTTCTAGCCCGGTTCAGAGCCATCTCTGGGGCTACAACTATCCATTCTTTTCTTAGCGATTATTCTATTGATAACTTTTTCGATTAATCGAATAATCTAGCGTCAAGTTTTTTTAAATATTTATTTGTATTATTATTTTGTAATTTATCAAGGAAACGATTAACCACTGTTAGTTTATGCTTCAACGGCGTCGTGCAAAAATAGAGAAAATGGCTGAAATCACAAGCTCATGATGCAACGCGCTGTCAGCTATTTTCACTATTTAGGCCTATAATGACATGCCCAAAATAGTGATAGATTCTGAATTGATTATTTTATTAAATTAGCGGTTATAGGTTCTGTTTTGTAATTGTTTAAATGGATTAGTTGGATTAACCGTTGCAACCCCCTGGTCATCTCATCTCATGGTGCGTACCTGCCATCCCACTCAGCGAGCCGGGAGCCCAGGCCGATGGTCGGCATGACGACCGATGCCTTGGCGAGGAGTCGCCTTAGCAACCCCCCTGACTCCTCCCCTTCCCCTCCCGTGACCGTGCTTATTGGCTGCTCGTACTCAGTCACGCCCCCAAAGGTCACTACTTTGTGACGAACCCGTCCGACCTTTGCTGTGCTGATGACGACGGGACTGCCAGAACCTTTCTGCAGACAGGCCTGACATACAGGGCCGGGGGGGTCACTGGATACACAGATACACACACACACACACACACACACACACACACACACACACACACACACACACGCACACACACAGAGAAAATCACATACAAAAGACATACAAGAAACATGCACACATGCGCCAACCAGACACATACATATACACACACACACACACACACACACAACGACAAAGCACACAAAGAGAAGAGAAACAAGGGAGGAACAGAAACCATGAGCAACCAAAGACAGAATGATGATCGTATGGATTAGAAGAGAGGGATGAGAGAGAGAGAGAGAGAGAGAGAGAGAGAGAGAGAGAGAGAGAGAGAGAGAGAGAGAGAGAGAGAGAGAGAGAGAGAGAAAGAAAGAAGACAAAATAATGTGTGTCTTACTGGAATCACCATTACACACACAAACACACACAGTCAAATGGTCATGCACACACTAACACACACACACACACACACGCGCGCGTGCCACACACGCACCCGCACCCGCACATGCACACGCACACGCACACGCACACGCACACGCACACGCACGCACGTACACACACACACACACACACACACACACACAGTTTTTGTCTTTGTCTAGCAAACGTACTGTAGACTGTAGTTACATTTCCCTGGTAACGGCTGCAGTCATGGCAACACAAAGAGAAAACTTTCTCCTTTCCCCTCTCTAATGTCATCAGCCCAGAGCAGACAAACACAGCTTCACAGCCAATGTTCAGTCCTCACTGTCAGCGTTAAACTAACACTGAGCATTTTTACTGAGCACACACACGCGCGCGCGCGAGCACACGCCCCACACACACACACGCACACACACACACACACGCGCGTACACACACACACTTTTCCGCAAAACAACTAAAATAGCAGATCTACAAGCCCACAATGCGTTGTGATGCAACACATTATGAGGTTTCAGATCAGAGCTTAAGTGGTTAACAACCAGAGCAGCAGACTGGTACAGAGACAGAGAATAGAAGAGATCAAGTATAGAGACACAAACAAGAAAGCCTCATTTATCCTCCATATTATACAGTGGGTAGTACCGGCCAAGCATTTTGATTGGTAGATATAGGCTCACCAGCCATGCTTAAACCATGATAATTGATCAAGCACACCTAGGTGTGCTTATCACTATAAATATTACTCAGCCAGACAGCCACTGATGTTGTTTAAAAAATAACATGGCATTTCTTCTGAAACCTTGTAAAATGTGTTTTCATTGTGATGCCGATAAATAGGAACTTAAAGTACACTACGTTAGTTCCATTTATCCAAGCCGGAACACCATTGATTGTTAATTGACCACTTAACACGGCAGCTGTGTTAAAGGGGAAATCCACCCATTTTCAATATTTAACTATGTCATTAATATAGCATAAAGGAGTTGTGTGGAAATAAGAAAAAATTAAAAAAAAAATTAACATTGCAAAAAAAATTAACATTGCAAAAAAATTAACATTGCAAATTACACCATGATGAGTCATCACAGTGTAATTTGCAATGTTAATTTTTTTGCAATGTTAATTTTTTTTGCAATGTTATTTTTTTTTTAAATTTTTTCTTATTTCCACACAACTCCTTTATGCTATATTAATGACATAGTTAAATATTGAAAATGGGTGGATTTCCCCTTTAAGTGGTCAGATGGGTGGGCCGCGAACGCTTTTAAGATTTCCAATAAGCACTCTCTTGCCATGGTCACTTGCCCGGTTGTTGTTTGACGAATGTTCATGTTACCTACTCTGATGTCGTTCTTGATAACAGCCATTGTAAATACAGTAGATACTTTTACTTTGTAACAGCATTAGTCCAGCATCATTAACCCTTGAAAACATGGATAAGAACACACTACCACAAAAGTGTCCTGGACAAAGGCTTACATTGTACTTAGTACAATTGTACTAATTGATGGGTAGGCTACTTGTTTTTACATTGATACAGTCACTCACTCACACGCACAAACAAACAAACTTGGTGATTCTGGTTAATCAAAGCCTTGATTTCTGACAAAACTGCTGTGTGTGTGCGTGCGTGGTTGCGTACGCGCACGTGTGTGTGTGTGTGTGTGTGTGTGTGTGTGTGTGTGTTGGGGCACCTGGGTTCAGCCATCTTGAGCCTCTCCCACTTCTGCATGTCTGCCTGGCTCATGGAGGCGGAGACAAAGCTCCTCGATCCCTCCCTCTGAGGGAGGGGCCTACTCTGAGCCCGCCTACGAGCCAGGTCATCCTTCTGCTTATTGGGCACCGACTTAACCCCTCCCCCTTGTCCCTCCTCCTCCTCCTCCTCCTCCTCCTCCTCGCTCTCGTCTTCCTCGCGACGAGGGGCGGAGTTTAGGAAGGGGTTGTCTTTGCGTGTGATGATGTCAGGGACCGCCTCCCTGTCACTGTCCAATCAACAGAGGACCCGGGCCCCGCGGCATCACACAGCACGCGTCAAGGTGGAACACACGCACGCACACACACGCACACATACACACACACACCAATATAACACCAAACCCAGAGACACACAACGCAGTCAGGAGAACACACAACAGCGACAACAGGAAAGAGTGAAGATTGTTTAGTAGGAGGTTAAAAAGAAAGAAAAGTAAAGTAAATCACGTAAAAACTCGTGCGTACACGATAACACAATCAGATACACGCACACGCACACGCACGCGCACGCGCACGCGCACGCACACGCACACACACACACACACACACACACACACACACACACACACACACACCGCTGACCTGTTCTCCTTCTCCTGCAGTGCTTGCTGGGAGGCGCGTCGTATCCCCTCCCAGCGCTCTCGGTCCTTGTCGCTGCACGCTGGCACGCACGGTACGAACTGATGCACTCTGGAAGCGGCGGGCCCGCGGCGAGCCCGCCTGGACGCCAGGTCGTCCCTGCGCACGTCCGGGACCTTCCTCGCCTCCGTCTCCGCCTCCGCCTCGCCGTCGGAGTCCCAGGCCGCCTTCTGATTGGTCAGAAAGTCGTTGTCGCAGCGGAGGATGATGTCGGGGGACGGCGGGTGCGCTTGCTGCTGCTCCTCCGACGGCTCCGCTGCACCCCTGGGGCTGAAGGTGAGTTGTCATGGCAACGTCAGTTTCAGAGCTGTCCGTGCCGTGCCACAGCCGTGCCACGCCCCCCAGCAGAGAGCCAGTAAAGGTGAGAGTTTTGTGACGTAACGCGCATGCCCATTCACACACACTGGGTTAGACAAGTTCTGAGTTAAGATCTATTTCTGTGCACTTCAGAAGCATACTGCAGAAGACCCCAACACAACCAACCAACAGTCGATGAGCACCTCTCTCCTTTCCATGTCCAAACCTCAAACTGAACATCAGACACATCTGCCTTTCAGAACAAGCCATCGTTGAGAGGCTCGTTCTGAAACAATCTGAAACAACCTGAGCAAGCAGTGAGTTATCATACTCCCCCGAGCCAACACACAACAACAACAACAACAACAACAACAACGGCAAAATCAACCAGAAACCATGTCAAACCGCAGCAACGGAACACACCGGAGCAAACCGCAAACGGATAACCCCCCCATCACTGTTAGTCACCGGCTCAAAACGCAAACGCAACGCCGTTTAGTCCCCCATGCCACTCCTCCTCGCTGACCTGCCGTAGCGAATGGCGGCCGGCAGGACCTTTATCCCCATCTTCTCCAGCTTTTGCAACTTCCTCTGCTCCACCACCTCCTGGGTCAGCTCCCCTTCTTCTTGCGGCTTAGGCTCCTCCTCCTCCCCCTGGCCGCCGCCGCCGCCGGCGCCGTTTTCGGGGGCCCACCGGACAGTCTTGTGGGCCTTGAAACGGGGCGCCGCCGGCCTTTTGAACGGAGGCCCGCCGCCCTCCTCCCCCTGCTCTGGGATGGCTTGATGGACGCTGGGAAATGTAGTTTAATGGCAGAGGATGACGTACGGGGCTAAAGAAAAGCGTGTCTCTGCATGCATGATGTGTTTGTTATCTTTTTTTCTGTTGTTAACCCATTGAGACCTGAAGCTGATTCTACATGTCTCCTAAATCTCAACAGTTTTCTGAAAAACATATGTTTCTATATCAGTGGTGCTCAATCTTTTTCACGTCAAGGACCCCCAAAATTATATGTATTTGGCCGCAGACCCCCATCAAAATATCTTGTTCCAGGGACCCCCAGAAGCAACGATTTGAGTTAAAAATGTTCACTTTAAAAATATATATATTCAAAGATTTGCACACATTTTCACGATTTTTCAAAAATAGCAGATCTACAAGCTCGTAGCGCGGCACTCGGTGCCGCGCTATGAGCTTGTATATCTGCTATTTTTGAATAGCCCAAAGTGTAAAATAATGCTTTTTAACTCAAATCTAAAAATGACATCTTAATGGGTTAATAATAATAATAATAATAATAAGGATATTATTATTATTATCATGGTGATTTGTGCGTGACTCACTACCTCCTCTGGTCGCCCCCCTCCTCGGGGCGTGGCTTGCGACGGGGAGTGGGAATGTAGGCGGTGGCGTTGGTGCGGTTGGGGAGGAACTGGTTGAAGGGAACGAAGCTCCTGGCCTCGGCGCTGGCCGTCCGTCTGGCGAGCATGTCGTCCCTCCGCACGTCTGGCTTCTTGTTGGGACCGTCGGCCTCCGAGTCACTGCCTCGCCCTGTGGAGAGCGACACGGGCACAGAGATTAGATCAGTGGTTCTCAAACTTTTTTGGGCTGAGGACCAGTGTTGCCAGATTCTGTGAGAGAAACAAGCAACCAGGTCTAGGAAAACCACCCCAAAAGAAGTGACTATGGGCCACATGAGCACTTTAACATATACATCAGCTATTTGAAAATAGCCAATCTACAAGCTCACAACGTGTCGCGTACTCTGTAACCGCTTATCTGTACTATCATTTGTTCAAAATATACACAACCTCTGCGCATGTTGCAATGATCAATACAATAGCATCCAACGTTGTATCCTTGCAATGATGCAATTTTAGGCAGTGGGAAGTAACTAAGTAGGCGTTCAGAATTGATTTAAAAATGATACTGTTTGTTTTTAGAATCACTGAATGGCCTTGCGCCAGTTTACATTTCGGACCCTCTGACCCCTTACACCCTGGACCCTCCTCTTAGGTCAGCAGACAAACTTTTACTCAAGGTCCCCGGGACAAGGCTTGTAACGGAAGGCAATAAATAGGGCAGTCGCTGCAGGAGCTCCACTTTTGTGGAATAAACTTCTATTGGAACTTAGACAGTGTCCTCTTTTAAAAACTAATTTTTAATATAATTTTAACTAGAAGGAATGGATAGTCTTATTGTTTTGCTTTCGCTCTTAATTTTCTTTTATTGTCCCTTTTATGTTTTTATTTCTTTCATTGAATTGCTTTGTTAGTTTTTATGTAGGCTATGTGATTGTGAAGCACTTTGTAAACCTGTTTTTGAAAAGTGCTATACAAACAAAGCTTATCATTATTATTATCATTATCATTATTATAATTGTCTCCGCCAGGCCGCAGGCATTCGCCCCCTGCTTCGCTCCCTGCTTTTACTATGTTTTTCGGCCTGCTTTCGGCGCCTGCTTTCGGCCTGTTATAGTACCACCAGGAGGCCGAATTTTGCTAAACATCTTTTTTTATAATACTCCTACAGATGTTGTCCAAACATCTCGCCAATCGGTACACATTATCTCTACAGTCATGTGATCATGACGGATCTGTCAGATTTTTCATATTCCATCCTGATTGGCTAAGATTGACTTCCAAAGTTTGCAGGAGTGGCCCGTTTTGAACAAAATGCCTCACATCATGAACACAGCGTCTGCATGCCTTGAAACTTAGCAAGCACATTCCGACTAGGCCAAGGAAAAAATGCAACCCTACATTTTTCAAATCACAAACAGATTCACGTTTTGGCCTATAGCTCTTGAACCGTATCTCATAAAATCAAAATTATTTTCCCCTTGGATCCCTTGGATTATTACGCAACTCCCCAAATAAGCCATGCTTATTTTCCACCATGTTGCATTCCTTTCTTTCTTTGCTGGCCCACAATAAGGTACCTGGCCTGGCAGTGATCTGTGCTCGGACGAGCACATTTTTCTAGTTATTATTATTATAAGTACATTTACTCAAGTAGGCTACTGTACTTACAATTTTGAGGCATTCTTTATTTTACTACTTACATTTTTTATAAAACTTTATACATCTATCCCACTACATCTCAGAGGCAAACATTGTACTTTGTACTACATTGCAATTTTTGGACAGCTTTAGTTAATTACTAGTTACTTTGCAACTCTACAGAGACAAATCTCTTCTACTCCATTTTTACCTAGATTGAAGAACTCCTAGCTTTCTACATTGTAAATGAGGACCTAGCTGCCCCTGAATTGTATACCTCTGAGTTTTAAATGAAGGTAATTATGATGATGTAGCTAAATAAAAAGTGCTTTTCACATTGCTGTTCACAATAACAAGAAAATACCACTGCAGCATTTACCAAGCATACAGTATACGCTTATATACAAGCTCATAGTGCGGCACCGAGTGCCGCGCTATGAGCTTGTAGATCTGCTATTTTTGAAAAAGTGTGAAAATGTGTGCACATCTTTGAATACATATATTGTTTTAGTTAGGATTTAGAAAGAAAATGTTTTAATCGGCCTCAGGTCTTAATGGGTTAAACTGCCAATTTACTTTGAGGATAAATATTTGTCCGGTTTGTCCACTGCACTGCAGAAAATACAGCATCCATGATGCAGGGTGAGAGACAGAGGGCTTAAATGAAGACACACATGAATCAATGAAAGTGATTGTGAACTAATTGACAAATAACAGCGTCGTTTTCCCCCGGCTGCCTCCCTGTGGCCAGCAGGGTATGTTGGGAACGTGGCTATGGCTGCTTCACTAGACACACAGCTGCATCCCAGCAGCACTGCTGTCAACATGAAACCGGATGCCAGCTTTTCTTTCCTTCTCGCACGCACACACGCGCACACACACACACACACACACACACACACACACACACACACACACACACACACACACACACACACACACACACACACACACACACACACACACACACACACACACACACACACACACACACACACACACACACACACACACTAGATAGCTGGATGTTGACCTCACTGAAAGTTTTGCAGGTTTAACCCCCTGAGGATTGCTACTGAGACAGACGAGACAGCTGCAGTATTTGGGACACACGCACACACAGACTGACAGACAGACAGACAGACAGACAGACAGACAGACAGACAGACAGACAGACAGACAGACAGACAGACAGGCAGACAGGCAGACAGACAGAGACATTGCAGACACATGCTGTGACAGTTAGCAGCTGTTGTCCCGAGCCAGCCAGTCTAACATAACACACCAAGGTTACAAAAGCTAACACGTTAGCAACCAAATGTCCGGCTAACATGCTACAGCAATATTGGTAGTTGCCGGTTTTTGGGCTTGTTTGTAAAATGTAGTTGCTTATCTGGGCTTGTTTCCTAACGTTGTTTAAACCAGTGGTTCTCAAACATTTTCATGTCAAATCGTATTTGTCCACGGACCCCACCATCTAAAAATATTTTGTTTCGCTTTTTTCTTTTGGAAAAAAAGAGATTTGTTTGAAAATAGCTGATCTACAAGCTTGTGAGCTTGCGGATTTGAAAATAGCCGATGCATATAGGTTTAAAGTGCTCATGTGGCCTATTATAGTCACTTGTTTTCATAGACCTGGTTGCTTATTTATCTCGTAAAATGTGGCAACACCGCTTTAGAGGTCCCACTGACCCTGGAGGAGAAAGAAACCCAGTGAGGTTGTTCTGTTCTGTTCTATTTCCACTATACCTCTCTCCACTGGAACAATGGGAGGGTTAAATAACTTGCTCAAGGGCACCTCAACTGTAGCAGTCGAGGGAGGGTAACATGCACCTTCCCCACCCCGGGGAGATTGTGCTTTCTTTCTTATGGACGGTGCACAGTCTTCGCTGTTTTGCATGTATTAGACGGACAGTTTAAGATTAATTTACACTCCGTTGTGTGAGGGTGATGCTTGCCAAATACAGATCGACAAGATAAACAACACTTTGCGGTGTGATGTGTTGACGCCACACCGTGACGTGCCGCTTGTAAATCTGTTCTTATTCTGGGGGGCATGCAACGCCGTATAAATTAGGTTATAGGAGGTTTGAAATGGAGACAGTGTCAGGGAGGCAAATTAGGGTATGTGACCTGATCCTACGCCAGCTAATAAGGCTCCATGTGGACCCTGAGGTGGAGGTCGTAACCAGTCATGGAAGGTCACGGAAGGTCACAATCAATCAATGTCAACAGGTTTTTTGTTTTTCTCCGAGCATGGTTGCAGTTTCAAAACAAAGATGCACACACACACACACACACACACACACACACAGCTGCAAGCATTCAAACAACCACAGCAAGCCTTTCGGTTGTCGGATTGAATGCGAGAATGATCCGTGACAGGACAGGTTCTCTTGTCCTCCCCTGAGCAAGGCAGTGGACAGGTTCTCAGTGGATGTAGAAGGCTGCAGCAGAAGGCTGTGGCTGCTTGAACGCACGAAGTCTCACCCAGAGATATTGAGAGCGAGAGTTACGACAATCCCCAAAGACCACTTGTTCTCAAACCTTTTCATGTCAAGGACCCCCAAATTAATATGCATTTTACTGCGGACACCCCCATCTGAAAATGTTTTGTGCCAGGGACCCCCCAGAAGAGATGATTTGTGTTAAAAAGAAAGCTGCACGGCACGAAGAAGCACGCTGTGAGCTTGTATATCTGCTATTTTTGAATGGCCAACGTATAAATGGACAAAGTGGTTAAGACGATTGTGGTGTTACATTAACTGCTTGGGCTGGGGACCCCTTGGAAACCCCCCCAAGGACCCCTGGGGGTGCCTGGACCCCACTTTGAGAACCACTGTTCTAATTCATGGTCTGGCTACTTACTGCTGGCTGGCTACTGCCAGACCATGAATTAGAATTAGAATAATGCAGAACTCTTGCAGAAACTCACCGTCACCGTTTCCTTGGTTGACCACGTCAGGGGAGGGACTGTGCTGTGAGCGCGAGCCAAACGAGTCCAGACTGTAGAACAATCACAACACAATAAAGCAGAAAGATTCACATACGGTGCAACCGCAGCGCTGTTTCATTTGGTCTCATCTTTAAATGTACGTTTTGTGTGTGTACCTGTCCAGGGAGTTGTCCCGAGTGTGTCTCGGTGGAGAGAGAGACTCGCTCCTCTCTGAATCCCAGCAGTCGTAGCCGCTGTCTCTCACACTGCGCTTCAGTGAGCTGCCCCCTGCCTCCTCGCACACCTACACACACGCACACGCGCACGCGCACACACACACACACACACACACACACACACACACACACACACACACACACACACACACACACACACACACACACACACACATACATGCAGAGTATTAAAGTGGTTCTCAAACTTTTTAAAGGACCCCACTGCCCCACAAGGCCAAAAAAAAACGTAACTCTGAGAGTACTCTGAGAGGCCCATTTGGTTCCATTTATCTTGTAAACTCTCAGAGTTACAGACATCAAAGTGTCCTAACTATCAATCATTTTGATGGGGGACCCCCCCCGTTACACCACCTCAAGGACCCCTGGGGGTCCCCAGACATGTGTATGCTCTTGAATGATAAATAATGGGTGAGAGAGACCAGGGACACCTGACTTTATTGTGTTCATGGTATCCAGCGTGAGACCGCACGCGTGAAAAGGGAATGTAAAACAATAATGAAATATTAGCAGCAATAATACCAGTCCAAACAATTGAAACGTGAACTCCACAGACGGGGGGTAAAGCTGATATCCTGTTTTCCGTCTCGGCTTTCTCTGAGACAGTGGGAGCCTTCTTGTTTTGAAAGCAGACCCCTGTTTTCGTCCTCCGCTGCACCCCCACCCCAACAAAGGCAGGAAGCTCAAATCCTCACCCAAAATGCCCCCTATGTGTCTCTTTTTCTCTGTCGTTCTATCTTATCTCTCTGTTTCTCTCCGTCTGTGTGACTCCTGCCACTCTTCTCTCTCTCAGGGCCAATTCATACTTCAACGAAAATAATAAAAACATAGGTCCCTTTTTAACCCTTTTAGACCGGGAACGCATCTCTGTCATTTTTTTTTTCTTTGGGCTATTCAAAAATAGCAGATCTACAATACCAGCAATTTTTGGGAAAGATCGTGGATTTTTTTTTTGCAAATCTTTGAATGTAACATTTGTAACTCAAATCTTTGCTTCTGGGAATTCTACAAATGTCTTCTAAATCCTAACAGTTTTTAGAAAAAAAACGTATGTTGCTATAAAGGCTGTGGACCCCCATATCAACATATTTTGTTCCAGGGACCCCCAGAAGTTGTGACAGAGTTAAAAATGTTCGCTTTAAAAATGTTTACATTCAAAGGTTTGCACAGATTTTCAAGATTTTTCGAAAATAGCAGATCTGCAAGCTCGTAGCGCGGCACTCGGTGCCGCGCTATGAGCTTGTAGATCTGCTATTTTTAAATAGCCAAATAAATCTAAAAATGACACACGGATGCGTTCCCGGTCTTAAAGGGTTAAGTAGCCTTCACGCTTTCTCCTCTTGCCCTCTCCTCTCTCTCTCTCTCTTTCTCTCACCGTTCTCATCTGGGCGAGTAGGACTTCGAACTCCTTGAGGTTGAGCGTGGGTCCGCTGTAGGAGACACAGCCACACGCCGCCTTCCCCAGCCAGTAAAGTGTATTCAGCACCTGAGACAGAGGACAGACGGACAGACAGACAGACAAAGTGGCAGGTCACACACCACAACACAACACAACACAGCGTGTATACCGACATCTAACGGAGAGAGACAGAAACTGAACATAGAACGCAATACAGTAAGCAACATGCTACGGTATGTACATCAAGAAAAAAAAAACACAAAACACAAACTCTTTATTTTGCAGAATATGGAACTGAAATGTACATAAAATAAACTATAAGCCCTACTTGTATTGCTTTCGTTCAATTTTTCTTTCCTAAATTTAGGTCGCTAATGCAGCAACACCCTCCTATACCCAGAGTCCCTCCCCTGAACATGGCCAATTGTGTTCATATCAGTGGTGGAGAGTAACTAAGTACATTTACTTAAGTACTGTACTTAAGCATAATTTTGAGGTATTTACTTGAGTATTTCCAATTTCCAATACTTTTACTTCTACTCCACTACATCTCAGAGGCAAATACTGTACTTTTACTCCACTACAATTATTTGAAAACTTTAGTTACTAGTTACTTTGCAGATATAAATAATTACATTATAAAACATACATTAACCACTTTAGCCCTATTTTATACCTTGGCTATTTGAAAATAGCCGATCTACAAGATCACAACGCGGCGCGATGCGACGCGTAGTGAGCTTGTAGATCGGCTATTTTCAAACATTTCTGTACTTTTACTTTTGGTACTTTAAGTACATTTTTATACCAATACTTTTGTACTTTTACTCAAGTAAATGTAAAGTTCCGGACTTTTACTTGTAACAGAGTACTTCTACATATTGATACTTTTACTTAAGTAAAACATTGGAGTACGTTTTCCACCACTGGTTCATATAGACGTTCAGCCAAGCTGGATGCACCGTGTCGGATTCGAACCCCTAGACTCACGCGGTGGTGGACAGGTACTTTACTTCTTCGGGCCGCCGATTGCGACCGCCCGGTTTCATTCTTTGAACATAATAATAAACGATACAGTCCATACACGCCAAGGAGAAAAGGGGGAAAAAATTAAGAAAGACCAACTTACATTCTTTAGTTTTCTGTTGCAGTCTGAGTCCCTGGAGAGGAGAGGAGAGGAGAGGAGAGGAGAGGAGAGGAGAGGAGAGGAGAGGAGAGGAGAGGAGAGGAGAGGGACTGTTAATGTCATGTGAAACCTTGTAAAGATGGACATACTTTCAAGCTCAATGCACAGGAACAATACACACACGCGCGCATGCACGCACGCACGCACGCACGCACGGACACACACACACACACACACACACACACACAGACTTACTTGAGGTTGGCTCGTATGGAGGTATCCTGCAGGTCTCCTGGATCAAACAGCTGTGAGCCTTTCAATCCCAGTTCCTCACAACCACGCAGAAACACTGTCAGGTTGTCCTACACGCACACGCACACGCACACACACACACACACACACACACACACACACACACACACACACACACACACACACACACACATTTAGTTTAGGTTCTACAAATGTATTTAAAATGTATTTAATATTTTAATTCATCCTTTCATTCATCCATCCAGTCCATTGTGGGGTGCTGGTTTCTTACCAGCCCAGCGATGGGAGTGGGTAGTCTGTTGATCTTTTTAACCAGTCCTGGTTTGATGGCACTCAGCAGCCTACAGTAAACAGTTAGACAAACATTAGACATTCATGTTGAAGGTCAGGGGTTCCCAAACTTCCCAAACTTTTAGCTTGAGACCTAAAAGATTATGTCTCCCCGGGACCCAAACTAATGAAAATAGCTGACCTACAAGCTCACAACGTGTCGCGATGCGACACGTTGTGAGCTTATAGATCTGCAATTTCTTTAAATGAAAATTCTTAGATTATTCTTCTCTTCTTTCTTTGCTAATTCATTATCTAGAAAATTTTTTGACATTTCTTTTAAATTTATTTATTCATTAATTTTACTTTTGAAAATCTTTTTAGGTATGCTTTTTTAAGTTTCTTTAGACTGAGCAGAAGGTGCTGTACTTATCACCTGAGCCTCAACTGAATTCTGACACAGACTTTCTGGAACTCAAGAGGAAGTGACATCACAGACTTACTCGCACAGCAGGATGCCGTTCTCCAGACCACCGCGGAAGTCCTTGTCTCCAAAACTCCGTCCCGTGACTGCCTGGTGAGAGGACAGAAAGGACATGTCTTACAATATAGTACTGCTACTATAGAATACTACTAATAGCAATAATACCGTATAATAACATGTAATAATTACTAAGGCAAAACACGAGTAAGGAAGAGAAGAAGGAGTGGGTCAAGGAGAGGAGAAGGACATCATTGTAATCTCCCTCAAGCCATGTGGAACACATGCAATAGGGGTGCCATCAAATGGTCCACAAGGTTCTGAGGAGGATAGATCAGCCACTGAGACCAACCAACCATGAAGTCTGTCTGTCTGTCTGTCTGTCTGTCTGTCTGTCTGTCTGATTACTGTATATTCCTATAGTTTTGTGAACATCAATTATATATATATATATATATATATATATATATATATATATATATATATATATATATATATATTGCCCTGTTAGACCAAAAAAAGGAAAAGGAAAGTGCTTGTACAAAGTGGTAATTGTTTAGAACAGTGTTTGTTCGTTCTATTCCCAGCAGCGGAGCGACTGTTGGCTGGCCAGTTCACACCAGACCGCATTGCTTCCAGGGGGAACCAATTAGGAGTGACGCCGTGGCACTGGCACACTGAGCTGGCCGTGGCCTCATTCCAACCTCCCAGAACGCTCACACACACACACGCACTCCCCTCATTTAGACGCATAATGTGGAAGCTTACACAGTCGACAACATTAGCAGACCCTGTCTGCTCGGCCTTCTACGTGTACGTGAACTCACATCTAGAGCCCCAATCAAGGCTCGTATCCAACTGGGGGAAAGTTCCTGTTAAGCCTGATCGTCATGCGCCGAAAATGGCCGATCTGCAAGCTCACAACTTTGCGATGCGTTGTAGATCGGCTGTTTTTGCGGTGCGATGGAATTAAGCCTAACCCTACTCCGGGTCGACACACTCTTTTTACATAATATGCTATTTATTCCTTTATCTGTATGGAAAAAAAAACCTAGGCGGCCATTAGCATGGTAAACCCTCCCGGTCGAGTGAATTCTCATTTTCATGTGTCTTCGGTCTGCAGGAGACACTGAAAAATGTGACATTCACGCGAGCGCTTGCCTGGGAAGCAGAAGGTCCCGGGTTTTTGTGAAGTATATTGAGTGTGGGAAAATGTGTGAAATGTGCTGTGCAAATAAAGGCTGGACTTTTTGAATGTCCGATGTTGCTCTTTTACAGCAACACACAGCTTCACACTCCCAGCTAGTACAACCACAGTCCAATTATACTGCTGAACACTGCGTTGCTCAATGGCATGCCAGTGGTAGCTCCCGTGTTTTTCATTCACTTTTCCCCTCCAGACCAGTGACTAAACTCTCTAGAGGTACTGTACCTCTGCCCTGTTAGCGCTTTATCTAATTAAGCTACGCCGTTTCTGGATGAATTATACATTGACCAGTTAACAGTCAACTAGATTAGAAGCCTTAACTGCAAAATGCCCATTTGTAGATCTGTAAGAACACCCACACGGCCACTTAATACATTATTACAAGGGCCCTCAGTGATGCCATGGCTTAGATTTCATTCCTTGATACTGTAGATACTAATAGTTAGTCATTCATAATTAATAATAGAGGGTCCAGTAGTGTGAAAAGTTGACATGGGAACCAGAATTAGATGACAGAGTTATATATTAATTCCCATTGAAATGACGGGTCATTCACTGCCGCCGTTTTTCTCCTCTGTAAATATAGCTGTTTGTATTTGTTGATGACATATATTAATGTGTCAATATGCACTGTTGATGAATTGAATACATAGGACCACAATGAAAACAAGTCCCCTGGACTTTTTTGTGTTATCTTTTTAACCTATATATGCTTTACCTTCGTGCTGTTTAAATTGTTTGACTAATAAAAGTAAGAAATCAATCAATTGTAGGCATGAGAAGCAGCCATGATGTTAGTAAGTCAGTCACATTGTAGTAGAAACCGGACGCACCAGCCCTGGGGAAAGGACCAATCACAGAACAGAAAGAAGAAAGAGACTGAAAAGTAAACGGTCACATAAACACTGACGCACAGACGCACAGCCAACCCAAAGCTGACGCACAGACCCAAGGCCCACACAGAGCTCACACACAGATGCACAGCCCACACACACACACACACACACACACACACACACACACACACACACACACACACACACACACACACACACACACACACACACACACACACACACACACACACACACACACACACACACACACACACACACACACACACACACACACACACACACACACACACACACACACACACAGGGGTGTTGTGTAACCGGCAGTCAGAAGTGAGAGGTTTGACTGACGTCCCTTTAAAGGTCTAATCCAGATTAACGCAGATTACAGGCTGCACACCCTGTGGAAACTGTTGACACTGAGCCCGTGCACAAACACACACACACACACACATACTGTACACACACATACACACGCATGCACGCACACGCATGCACATACGCACACGCACGCACGCTCGCACGCACGCACTCACACACACACACACACACACACACACACACACACACACACACACACACACACACACAAACAAGTGCTGTTGAGTCCATCTTTGGGCTGCTGAACTCTGTTTTGAGGAGTAAAGCTTTAACAGCATAAAGTCCACAGATATCCATGGCACTGCACTGGTGCCGAGGTCGAACCATGAACCCTCCCACTTAACCAACAAGTGACCGTGGAAGTCTTACCTATATCTGATTCAAGTGCAACTATCGCCACCGAGGATGGAGTTTACACGGAGTTGAGGTTATGGAACAGTGTGTCAATCCCATTACATCACAACAACACACTGATGCAACCGGTGGCCACACGTCACTTTCACTGGCAGGCACAGCCAACTAGAGCCAGACAGCTATATCAAGCTGCCCAATATATCCGCCATTATTTCACCTGTTTGATGTCATCGGTATTAGCAATTATGCAGTCGATGCAGTTTTTACCCACTTTCAACCTGTCATCCGCATTCTGGGCATGTCATAGGCGGAAAACATTTGCCAATCTACAAGCTCACAACGTGTGAGGGAGTGGTTAAATAAAAATAAGTTCTGTTGTGTTTATCTCTCAAAAAGTAATGCTATGTTCTCTCAAATTGAAAAACTCTAGCTTTGACGAATTATCGGTCAAAACATCGGTAAATCTACGGTGGTCAAGTTCTCGCCAAAATCGGGATCAGCGTCGTAGCCAAAAATCTGGCGTCAGTTCAATGTGGTGGTTTGTACCCACAGGCTCAGTAACCCGTGACCACAGGACATGCACCCTCTCTAATCCTCTCTCTGCAGCTTGTAAAAGACCCCAATTCAAGTGTGGGGAAGTTGGGGCATTTCAGCTTACAGTAGGAGTGATTTTACAACATGACGCTATTGTTAAACATTTGCATTACTTAATTAAAGAATTGTTATTTTGATCAACGTTTGCCTGTTGTCTCTCCTCTGGTACCAACATCAATACAGCATGGAATTGTGGACACAATCTTATCCAACGATAACAAAATATTCTACGTTTTGAGTCTGAGAGGCTAAATCTCATCAAACGGGTGGTCCGTGGCTCAAATGCCGAATAAATAATGGACCCTTGATATGAAAGGGGTTGAAAACCACTGCAATACATCAACCATGATCATTCATACAAAACATTCCACACCTCTTACAGTTACAGCTATAGATCTAGTAACTAGTTACAGTTAGCCAAGCCTTGGTGTGGGTGGCCACTTAACCCTTATTTTATACTTTGGCTATTCAAAAATAGCAGATATACAAGCTCATAGCGTGGCACCGAGTGCCGCGCTATGAGCTTGTAGATCTGCTATTTTTTTTTTTTTATCGCGATTTTTTTTGTGCAAATCTTTGAATATATATATTTTTCAAGCCAACATTTGTAACTCAAATCTTTGCTTCTGGGGGTCCCCGGAACAAAACATTATAGATGGGGGGGGTCCGCCGCTAAACACATATCATCTTGACATGAAAAGGTTTGAGAGCCACTGATATAGCAACATTGTTTTTTTTTCAGAAGAAGACATTTGTAGATGCGTTCCCGACTTGAAAGGGTTAAACAACCCCTGTAGTCTTAGAGGACTGGGCTTGAGCTTACAACTCTACTTGGACCACGTTTCCCGTACTCTACACCAAATCTCTTTGCCAAAAACAGCCGATCTACAAGCTCACAAAGCATCGCATTGTGAGATTTTCCCCCTCAGAATATGGACTTTGGGGGTTCAAAGTGGTTAAGCACTGTGAAAACAGCCTATTGTTTCTTCCTTACGTAAGAGAGTTGGACAGATGTTTCCTATCTACATCACCCTCTTTTCATCATCCTACTGTTTCTCACACGTGCACGCACGCACACAAAAGACGCGCGAGCGCGCGCACACACGCAGCTCCCTACTGGCACAGCCAATGTTTCTCAGGGCTCTGAAACATTTACAGCACAGTCATGCATAATTTACTGTCCTCAGACACTGCTGCAGAGGATGCAGAACGGGACCATTGTGTGTGTGTGTGTGTGTGTGTGTGTGTGTGTGTGTGTGTGTGTGTGTGTGTGTGTGTGTGTGTGTGTGTGTGTGTGTGACAGCAATGAAATAGAGGGAGAAACTACGTATGGTGAAAGGGCAAAGGGACAGCTGATTAGTGGACGAACACGCATGCACCCACATGCACGCACATGCACGTACACACACGTGTGCGCACACACACACACACGCGCACACACACACACACACACACACACACACACACACACACACACACACACACACACACACACACACACACACACACACACACACACACACATCAATCAATTCCTGCAGCTTTTGTAAAGTTCACAGCAGGATAAATGGAACAGTGTCAGGGCTTTGTGATGGTTGTGCGAGGACAAGCGGAATGTGTGTGCGCGTGTGTGCGTGTGTGCGTGTGTGCGTGCGCGTAAATATCCCTACTTGTGTCTGCGCGCGTGCGTGCACGGGCGAGAGAGCATGTTAAAGTGAGCATTCATGTGTGTTGCATTATGAAAAGAAAAGAAGAGAAAAAAAAAGGGGAGCCAAATGCCTTGAGGGTATTTCTGCGCCAGCCGCCTGTAACTGGACCTGAACCCTCTCCCCCCCCCCCCCCCCTCCCCCGACATGGACCGCTCCGCTCCGTTCTGTCTGGATGAATGGCAGCGGCAGATACCATTAAGCCCCGAGGTGGTAGGGTGGGGGTGGTGGGGGGGCAGGCAGAGAGAGAGAGGAGAGGAGAGGGAGAAGTAGGCCAGCTATAGTGTACCAGAGGACCCTTCCTTTCATGTAGACGGCCGTGGAGAGAAGGAAAGGAGTGAAAGGCTTGGTGGGGGGGGGGGGGGGGGGGGGGGGGTGGTTGTAAAGCGTGGCGGTAACACTGCCAGGGGTGAGGGGCACGCTTCCCACCGAGACCACCCACCATGCTAAGCTCGTCATGTGCCATAATACCTAGCACAGTATAGTTCTCAAAGTGGGCTCCGGAGACCCCCGGGGGGGTCCGTGAGTGGGTTCCAGGGAGCAAAATGAGTTCATATAGCGTCAAAATCAGTTGAACCACTTATATATAACCCTACATCATTTACATTGGCTATTGGAAAATAGCTGATCGACAAGCTCAGCCATGTAGCATATTGTAGTCGGGACCTTAACCTGTGGTCTAAAAGACTAAACTTTGTTCTGGGCTAAAATTTGGGTCAAAAGCAGGTCGTTTCACCATAGCCCCGAAACTGACCATGGACTGCTGCACTTTTAGGCAAAGGAAGTCATTTCAACAACTTTTCGAGCAGATTTCGTTTGGGTGGAATGTTGGTGTTGCTGGGGACATAACGGCTTCCATTCACTCTTCCAACATGGGCGGTGTGTCGTGGTCCTCTCTTCCACATTGAGCTGGCATGCTGTTATGCTCTGAAAGCAAGCCGCAAAATAGTTGACCTCAGGCATTCTCTTAAATGCCTTTTGTGGATTTGCTCTGCGTTTGGTATCAAGACTGTTTGAAATAACTTTCCATACAACTTGGTTCTCAAATGTTTTCGTGTCAAGGACACCCAAATTGATATATATTTGGCCACGGACCCTCCATTTGAAAAAGTTTTGTGCCTGGGACCCCCAGAAGATTTCTTTCCCTAAAATAGCAGATGTACAAGCTTGCAGCTGTGAGCTTGTAGATCTGCTATTTTTGAATAGCCAACGTATAAATGGATAAAGTGGTTAAAAATGATTGTGATGCTGCATTAACTACCTTTGCTGGGGACCCCCTGGAACCCCCCCCCCCCCCCCCCCCCAAGGACCCCACTTTGAGAACCAATGTGATACAACACTATTATTAGCCATGTTAAACAATTACGCCTATTTTTGTATGTAAAATTGTGAAAATAACCAATCTTCAAGCTCACAACGCATCACGTTGCGATGCTTTGTCAGTTTGTAGATTGGATATTTTTTTCACTAGGGTTTCGTGTGGTTAAACACTTGTAGCACAGTAGTAATCTAACATTGGGTTAAGAGAAGAGAGAGAGCGAGAGACAGAGAGAGAGAGTCTTAATCCTGGATTAATCCTAGATTAATCAGGATCTGTATAATTATCCAGAGTGATCGGACGTCAGAGAGCATTACACGTATATCACCTCCTCCTCGGCTGATATTATCAAACACAAATACCAAACATATCACATCTACGTTTTACCAAAAGGAAAAGCATGTATAATCTGACCAGACAGGGATAAAACAGAGGCATGGATTACATCCATCCACGCCGAGCAAATCCAACCCTGAGTATGTGCAATGAAAAGTCACTAGCATAGCAAACAGAGAAAATGGCGCACAACAACCCATACTGGAACAATACATTTACATGGAATTCACCTTAATTTTTTTTAAATGTAAAACCTATTTCCATTTGAACAGTATAACTGCGTGATGGTGTGTATATAGGTATGTGTGTAGGTAGCTCAGTGGTTCTCAAAGAGAGGCCCAGGGACCCTCAGGGTTCCAAATGGCCCCCTTACAGATCTATAACTCTGAGAGTGTACAGGCGGAACCAAATGGACCCGTTGAGAACCACTGGTGTAGCTATTAAGAGACTACTTTGTGTTAGCAGGGTAATACGAGGTCTGTGTTGCGTACAAGGAAACTTTGCCGTCAGCAAATCTGTGTGAGTGTGATCATTATTTCACCTTCTGTTGTACTGCCTCTGACACCTGGAGGATCAAACCCTCTCTCTCTCTCTCTCTCTCTCTCTCACACACACTCCTTACTCTCTTTTAACTCTGTTCGTTCTGGTCTTCCTTCATGTCTCTCTCTCTCTCTCTGTCATCCCTCTCTTCTAATCCATACGATCATCATTCTGTCTTTGGTTGCTCTCTCTCTCTCTTCATCTCTATCATGCACATACAGCTGGCTGTCTAGGACTATTGCGCTTAATCTCCCTCGGACAGCTGTGACACACACACGCACACACGCACACGCACACACACACACACACACACACACACACACACACACACACACACACACACACACACACACACACATGCTTGCATGTGGACTTACACAAACACTGCACACAAACACACACGCTTGCACATCATGCACAACGCGCATGGCAGCATATAAACACATGCAAGCACGAACTCGCGCACACACACATATTAATACTCTCTCACACAGATAATTCCCTATCTGTCTGTCTGTGTGTCTGCTGCTATATCAAAGGGCTCCTCAGTGAGTGTAGTGACAGTCGATGTGAGTTACATTGTCATGTCTGCCAACATTATGTTCGGGTCCAAGCTAAATGAACACTGAGGATCTCGGGTCACTGATTACACCAAAACTGGTGACCTCACAGTGAGTCCGTGACTCCAGTGACTCCAGTGCTCGCTGTTTGCCACTTTCAGCCAGCATCAGGAGCAGAAATGCCACCAGATGCTTTGTCAGGTGAGCAGGTTGGTTTCCGTTTCTTTTTAGGCACTGCATGGGACGGCTTATTCTTGATGCAAATTAAAACAGCAACCGCTGAACACAGATGTCAGCCAATGTTGGTGTAACACATACAGTACATGCAGCACAATACTACTGTATGCCTTGGTAAACAGAAGGTATACGCTCCCATAGATTATCTGAGACCATTTAATGAGCATTTATGTGCTTTGACTTGATCATAGTTACATAAATGACAAATATGAGGGCCGCTGTCGATTCAATTCAATTTCAATTCAAAGGAGCCTTATTGGCATGAGAAAACATACGTTTACATTGCAAAAGCAAGTGTCAAAACAATAAAAAGAAACAATTTAAGAAAAAAATGGGGAAAGTATACAGTTGGAGGTGGTACAGCATTGTGTTAACAGAGCTATGCCACACTGCAATGTTCAATATGTTGGCACGGTTAGGCCTATAAACCTTTTTGAAACAAATAGCAGAAATCTTTGTCACTTTTGGGACAATTAGCTGCATTTTTCCCAAAACTATTTAAAATAGTACACAAAAAGCCTCAGATTTCAAATGTGTTTAAAGGTAGCAGCTCTGTTTATATGCGCAGTAGGTTTATGTCAGAGGTCCACTCCGTACAGAGGGTTAGGGTGTTAAGGCAATCTGGGAACCCATCGGCAAAAGAAAGGGATTTTTTTTTAAATCACAACAGTTCACAAATTTTGCTGCTGTGTTGTGTGTTCGCACATTGTTGTATTTCTCCCAGTAGGTATGAGAGTTATTTTTTTTTGTCATTGGTCATGTTTTCAAACTCACTTTGGATGCACGTAATCTGTGGGAAGTATGTGTCTCTCACGTTCTCTTACATTCCCAAGCTATTGTCTCCAGACTGCCCCTGCTGGTCTGTGTATGCGATGTCCGGACTATGACCTGGAATTTAGGGCTATACCATTGTGACCAACATGTTTGTCCCGGTGAGGTGACGACATGCCACACTACTGTTCATTGTGTTCACTGTCCAAAGTTGTGTCTCCATATTATACAGCCTGACACTCTGACTAAATCTATGACGAAAACGAAAAAAAAATTAAGCTATAATGACTAAAACTATGACTAAATATATTTACAATTTCGTCAAAAAATTAAAACTAGACGAAAACATTAGGGAGGACTATAGTGGACAACAGATCCAGTAAGACAGGTAATTTTATGCTGGGTTGTGCGCTGGTGTCGCGCCCAGAAAATTGCTTGTAGTCAAAAAGAGCCACATAATGATGTAATTATAGTGCTTCATTATATCCCTCCCCCCATTGCCCTTTGACTTTTCATACACACACACACACACACACACACACACACACACACACACACACACACACACATACGCCCACAACATTGCCATCATCACAGCCAGACGGAGAGAGGTCCGGCGTGACTCCAGGTGTAGATTTGCGCTCCACTGAGCACACTCATCTAGTTTACAATGCGTGTCCCTAGTTAGGCTTTTAAAAATAAACACACTGTTTGAAAGAGAATACATAATGTACAATTAATGGAGCGGAGGGAGGCTCCTGGTGGTTTCCTCATGTCCCTTATATGTTCTCAACCTACTAGAGCGCACAGAAATCAGCGCAATGCGCATACGTGGTTAAAGGTAAGAGCTTTGGTTTGCTGTCAACCAGCACTCCACCTGAACCCTATAGATTCCCTATTCTGCGAAAATAGAAGATCTAGCAGCCATATTGGAAAGAAATTGGGCCTCTTCCTTACTTCCTTCACAGGTGTTACCAATGATACTAATAATGTAGGCTCTGCTCCATTCTGGTCAAACAGAATCAGGGTGCACAGGAGAGACTCTGCTATACCAGTGTAACGCCCGGGATTCAAACCCGGGTCTCCCGCATGGAAAGCCAGCATCTTAACCGCTAAGCCTAAGGGATATCACTATCGCTTGGGGGAGATATTAGACTTTCAGGCCATCAGGCTGAGGTAGTGAACTACTCTGTTACACCAGTAATTGTGGTCCAGGGACCCTCATGGTGATTCCAAATGACCCCTTACGGATGAGAAAGGGGCCAATTTCTTTCCAATATGGCTGCTGTGCATAGAGCCTATTATCATAACAGTCGAACACTTGGCAAAAAAAATAAGAAAAAAAGATAAACATTGAGCGGAAATAGGTGAACTTTCGGCAAAATAGCAGATCTGCAAGTTCTCTACGCCATCCGTTGTGAGCTTGTAGATCTGCTATTTTCAGCAAAGCGATTTTAATGTAGAGGAGAAACCTCTACACTAGGGGGACCCCGGTCAGCTACATAGGGCTTAAGTGGCTAACTATAACCTTTGTGGTAAAGCATCTTATATCTGGAAGTAGTTTTTCAATTGGTATCATGTTCCAAAGTTGAGAGCCCTTGGTGGAGAAAGCTGATTTTCCAAATGCAGTCTGTTACTCTGCAGTTATTTGCATCTAGCATCTATCTGAATAGTCAAAGAGTAAGAAGGGCAGACGTAGAGGTGGTTTTTCAGACTGCGACGGAAGATGAGGAGTGAAACTGTAGTCCTGACCGACGGAGGGAGATCATCATTCCACACCTGGATTACACAGGAGATGCAGTACAAGAGAAGGGGCTCTGCCATTATTCACTTCTCTGGACCAGGAAGGCCCACATGGAAAGTACCATTATACCATCACATTGCACCGATTTAACACAACATCGATGCTCATGATGAGTTCAATTCAATTCAATTCAATTCAATTCAATTCAATTCAATTCAATTCAATTCAATTCAATTCAATTCAATTCAATTCAATTCAATTCAATTCAATTCAATTCAATTCAATTCAATTCAATGCAATGCAATACAATGCAATGCAATTCAATTCAATTCAATTCCTTTATTGTCATTGTGGGTGCAAAGACATTTTATTTGCAACTCCCAGGTCAATGCACAGTAAGTAAAGTAAAAAACTAAATGTATACTCAAGAATAACTTAAGAGAAATAGGCCTAGACATGTGAAATTATAATACATTAGCCAAAGCAGCAGCACTACACAGCTATGTACGAAAAATAGCATGAACAGGGGGGGTGGATTAAGTTGGCCAACCTACCCCAACGTACTGTATATCATGCTCACATGTCACAGTCTGTACGTAAAGAGCATTAGGGAGTACAAACTACAGAAAATCTAATCACACAGAATAAACAGATTGAATATTCTAACCCTTTTTCAACAACAGCAATTGAAATAACAGATTATTTCCATCAGCTTTCAATTCAACAAAAACACATTTCCATAACACAGTGCTGCCTGCTGTACTACCGTTAACCAAGCAATAGGTATATGACCCCAGTCAACCAACAAGTACTGTAGGGCAGGCCTACATGATGATGACCCCAGTCAACCAACCAGTAGGCCTACATAATGATGACCCCAGTCAACCAACCAGTAGGCCTACATGATGATGACCCCAGTCAACCAACCAGTAGGCCTGTGCCGCCTCTATGACCTAATGAACCAACCCAGTACGTCTACTGTATGACCTCAATAAACCAACAACATAGCCTGGATTTACTAAATCCACAGCACTGTGAATGCCAAGGCTTATAGACAAATGCAAAAATGCATGCTTACATTTCATTCTCCGCTCCCTCCATTGGCTCCCAGTTACTGTCCGCACAGAGTATAAAACACTGATGTTGGCCTACAAAGCAACCAAAGGCATGGCACCCCCATATCTTCAAAGCCTGATCCAACCCTACAACCCCTCCCGCTCACTCGCTGGCAGAATCTTCACTAAAACATCCGGGACAACACTCCACGCGTCCCAGACTCTTCTCCCTTCTGGCTCCCAAACTATGGAATGAACTCCCCATTGCAATTAGAACTGCAGACTCACTCCCAGTCTTGAGACGTAATCTGAAGACTCTCCTCTTCAGACTCCACTTTAGCCCGTAGCACTTGCCATAGCACTTTCCCTAGCCTCGACGACCTTATGCAGGCTTATGCAAAACCTAAAATGTAGATAGATTTAGATAGCATGTTATGTAGACGGATGCCAGGTCATTATTGACCTTAACCTGGCATCAATAATGTGTGTAGTTTCAATGTACAGATTATAGATTTTTTTTTTTTTTAAAAACCCAGGGGTCCTTGAGGGAGTTCCAGCTAAATCATTGATAGTTAGGAACCAAATGGACCCTTACCGGTTGCGGTCTAATGCATACTAAGCTGGGGGACCTTTAAATAATAAAAACAATAAAATAATAAAAAGTTTGAGAACCGCTGATGTATGGAATATGAATGATGTATTGACAAATTGAGAAATATTATTATTATCACTATTATTATTATTATTATTATTATTATAAAATGCAATGATTGTATTTTAATATTAAATTAGTTGTAGAAACATTGATGTAATAGTAATAATAATAATACTAATAAGTAGTGACACAGCGAGAAAACTATGTGTGGTTGGAGACAGAGATTCTAATCCAGTCTTGTGTCCTTACTAACACATGGTGTGTAGTGAGTGTGTGCCAGGCTTTATTTCCTGCTCCGATCACCCGGTGAGAGACAACCCCATTGGTCTACTCTCCCTGGAACCTGGAGATGGTGACACCTGATAGGCTGGGGGTGTGTTGTGTTCCCATGGAGACCAATGTCACCCAAGCTGGGTGTGTCCCAAGAATCTGGTGTGCAATGTCATACTGTACTGTACATAGATGACCCATGCACAGCTGGTGTTTGGTCACACAAATTTAACACACACACGGGCACACACACACACACACACACACACACACACACACACACACACACACACACACACACACACACACACACACACACACACACACACACACACACACACACACACACACTGGTGTGCGCACACAGTGTGTATACATGCACCCTCATACATAAGAGGGCGCGCTCTACAGGTACAAATGCATATGGAATATGTATGCATGCATGCATGCACGCACGTACACATACATGCACGCACGTACACACGCACGCACGCACACGTGTGCACACACACACACACACACACACACACACACACACACACACACACACACACACACACACACACACACACACACACACACACACACAGAGAATGGGCACTCAGATTCACAAACACGCATCTTTTATTATTATTCAGACATCAAACTTTTATGCAATTTTTTTAATGCCATTTTAAACCCTAACCCTAAAGCCTGAGTTATACTTAGTTGTGCGCTGGCGTCACACCAAAAATAGTTGATCTAAAAGCTCACAATGCGTCACAGTGCGACGCCGGTGTGCAACTAAGTTTAAATCAGGCATAACTTTAACCCCAACCCCTAGAGCGATAATTGTATTCCTGATTCCAAGGCTTCTGATTGGCTGAAACGGGGGTAGGGAGCACTCGGCTGTGTAAACGTAACCAATAAATGCCTAATTTTAACTCTAACCCCAACCTGAATCACACACACACACACACACACACACACACACACACACACACACACACACACACACACACACACACACACACACACACACACACACACACACACACACACAAACACAAATGTGCCATCCACAGACACACCCACAGACACATGCAGAGTGAAGTAGTATCATGAACACACAGGTGGCATGGTTAACACTGAGTCCCCCCCACCTGTGAGAGCATATAAATATACCTCCTGGAAATAGTACTGGTCAGTCTGAGCACCCTGGAAATAACCCGAGAATTAGTAAGCTGGAAGACAGCGTAGGGAGGGAGAGGGACAAAACAGACTAGACTAATGCTAATGAGTTCACACTAGCAGTGAAAACAGGCTACAAGCTATTTTCAACACACAAACTGATGCCCGACACTTGTCGCTACGTAATCTCTCAAGGCATCTTCAATCTTCTTTTTTTACCGAATGGGGTTCCCTGATTGGTCGCTACATGACGAGCTGGTACAAAAGTTATCAGCTTTGTTCAGCGCTCCGATGACGAAGTGAAGTGTCAATCAGTTATGTTTTTGTTCATGCCATTTCCACTCACCTCTTCACATCCACTCGCCATCAGCCAGTTCCCTGCACTTTTGAACCCAAGCCTTTATTTTCTTTCATATTATGCTCGGTCATCGCTCCCACACACGGACGCACGCTTGATGATTGAATATTGATTGATTGAACTCTTCATTAACATGTTTGTTAACAGTACGGCAGTACAGTCAAAAGAATCTCTGCTATAAGGAAAATACAAAAGGCCCCAGGGGGCTTGTTTCCATTGCGGTGATCCATTGTATTGGTGATTACATGATCAGTAAATGATGTCAACGAGGGCGTTGAACGACACATCAACTGTGACGCGGCTACAATGAATGTAGATGACCATGCTTGGTCGTTTTGTAGCTTTTGTCACTGCTAGTGCCACACTTTTATCATCCTTAGAGCCTCACGCTCTCACTAGTGGGGCTAAGATGCCATGTCACATACACAGACACAGACACAATAGTGTCACACTAGAGGAAAAGCCCATGGGGTCACCAAAAACAGTATGGTTCAGCTTACAATCTGCCTATTTATGAAATATTTTGACCTGAGATTAGCGATAAGAGGAAAGGTCATGGGGACACTCACTGACTAGGGTTCATCACGCCCAAGATAGACAGATGGACAAACAGACAGCTGGACAGACAGACAGACAGGTAATGTTATGTGTATTATACTTTTCAGCACTTTTACTAAACACGAGTACCACTACTTTTACCTAAACGGTTACATTACTCAAAGCATTAATACTCATAGCTCAACGTGTTGCGATCAGATGTGACGCCTTGTGAGGTTGTAGAACTGCTATTTTTGCTGTTTTTGAAAAGTATTAAGTAGGGCTTAAAATGGTTAAACCAGCTCCCAGTTAACACCTCTATGGGAGCACTGTATAGTGGCTCAAGCAGTCAATGCACTGACCACATCAGTGTGGTGATATAATGGTTTGAATGTGACTCAAGACCCACCAACACTATGTCACACCATGTAACCCTGCCTTCTACCCCCTTTTCAGTGTTGCCAGGTCTGCTTATTATAATTTCCCCCTAAGATTTTATTTGAAGATAGCAGATCTACAAGCTCACAACGCGTCGCATAGCGACGCGTTGTGAGCTTGTAGATCTGCTATTTATCTATCAAATAGCTGATGTATATGTTTAAAGTGCTCATGTGGCCCATCGTCGCTTCTTTTGGGCTTGTTTTCCTAGACATGGTTGCTTGTTTCTCTCACAGAATCTGGCAACTCTGCTTCTGCTTCTGTTTCTCTCCACTGTAGGCCTATACTGCTGAAGCAGGAATTTATTAAAATAGGTTTATTTGTCACAGGATAAAGAGATGTGCGTTCCCCCACTTCCCTCCTGGGTAGAGTATCTTAATTCAGTGATTATCACCCTTTATTTATTTCAAGGACCCCCTGTGTGGTATCCATTTGACCACGGACCCCCATTTGATAGGATTTTTATCTCTGGGACTCTAATCTATGTGTGTGTCTGTGTGGTTGCGCAGGGCGTTGCTGAGAAAGAGCACTCGCAACACAGCGCTTTGTGAGCTTGTAGATCTTCTATTTTTGGCTAATGTTCCCCCCGGAATATGGATGCTGGCGGGTTCAAGTGGTCAGAGAAGGTTTTTCTTTTGTTGGTCGTTTTTAATTTGTCCGTCACCTTGGTGATGACCCGCGTCCATGGCATGATTAAATCGCCCTGTATTTACTGTCTGACTCTCCCGAGTCTTCTTATTGCTGACTGCGGAGCTCCGTCGCCTGCCGGATCATCTGTGTTTTTTAATTAAAGCTGGAAGCTGAATTCACACCCTCGTCAATGCGTGGCCTTGAATGGAATCCCAGCACAGCTCTCTCTCTCTCCCCTGTGTCTCCCCTGTCCTTCTACTGCTTCCTTTCCTCCCTATATCTGCTAACCAGATCTTTTGTTGTCCTTTATAAGTTACGTCCTGTTGTCACATAACAGGAAACACTGATGTCTGGCTGTGGGTCATGATCCCGAACCCCCCCCCCCTTTGTGAAATGGAAAACATGTCTTCTAGACTGCTGACTGCTTGGAACCTCATGCTGCGCTGGGAAGTTTCATTTTTAGCATATTCTTGATTCAAAAGTATAGCTCCAACTCCATATTGTGATCTAACTTTGAATCAGAAACAAACGCAAAAGTAGGCATGCCCACGATGTGGGTCACTCACGCGATAATGGGTGATAATGGGCACACTTTGCACAGTAACAGTAGGCAGTGTTGCCAGATTCTGCGAGAGAAACAAGCAACCAGGTCTAGGAAAACCAGCCCAAAAGAAGCGACTATGGGCCACATGAGCACTTTAACATATATACATCAGCTATTTGGAAAATAGCAGATCTACAAGCTCACAACGCGTCGCGATGCGACACGCTGTGAGCTTGTAGATCGGCTATTTTCAAATAAAATCTTGCGGGGAAATTATAACAAGCAGATCTGGCAACCCTGACAGTAGGCCTAACTCCAAGCAGTGCAGAGCTGGTACAGTATCTGAATACAGTATGTGTGAGAGGGGGCGTGCGAGGGGAAGCAATTGATTGGCTCTACTGTAAGTCTGGCACATCAGAGCGATGGTGGGAGTGAAAGCACAGGAAGAACATGTCCCAGGCAACCACTTACTGTACGGTAAGCCTATATAGCCTAGTGATTCTCAACCCGTTTCACCCTCTTTGATTACAGACCCGCCGCCATTACGTGTATCTCTGGGACCCCAATCTAATCCAAATTCTAAAATAGTGTTTAACTCTGAGAGCAAATGGAATTACAGGCCTATAAGTATAAGGGACCCTTTGTCTCCTGACTATCAATCATTTACTGTAGCTGGAGATCACCCTGGAGCCCTCTCAAGGACCCCCTGGGGGTCCTCAGACCCCACGTTGAGAAGAACCACTGCCCCTAGGCCCAATAAATTACTTTGTCGTACGATGAATGGCGAAAACGGCCGATCTACAAGCTCACAACGTCGTAAGCTTGTGGGATTGTTTATTTCCGCTATAACTTTCAAAGGTTTTGCCCAACACAGGGATGCCAGGTTGCAAGTGGTTAACTTGAGGAATGACTGAGAGGAGGGGGTTGGGGGGGCACAGGAGAAGAGGAGACTAGCAGAGAAACAGATGAGGACAGGAGAGAGAGAGAGAGAGAGAGAGAGAGAGAGAGAGGGGGTTGTGTAGCTAGGAAGCCGGTAGGGGGGTAAACACATTTGTGGGGGGTTTGGGTGATTATCATGGCATCCTAGCGTTGTCATCCTGTTCCTCCATAATCTCTGTGAATGCGTTTCAGTCACTGCAGAACAGAAGCTGCTGAAGTCTCTTTCATGAACTGTCCCACATGCATAGACCCACATTTAAAACAGAAAGAAATAGGTCATTGTGTGTAGGCCTACTGGCATCGCACAGACCCTGATTCACCGCATTGGACCACACACACACGCACGCACGGGCACACACACACACACACACACACACACACACACACACACACACACACACACACACACACACACACACACACACACACACACACACACACACACACACACACACACACACACACACACATTTTATCAATGCCACAGCAACTAAAGCATACGGTAGATCTGGCACAACTCTGACCCTTAAACCTAAGCTCTAAATGACTAATCCTAACCTGAATTATTTCCTTATAAGCCTAACTCTAAAATAAACTTTGTTTTAAACGAAAAAACAACAAATCTTGTGAGGACCCGGGACTTTGTCCTCACAGTATATGTACACACACACGCACACACACACACACACACACACACACACACACACACACACACACACACACACACACACACACACACACACCGTGTAGAATGATGGGAGTCAGTGGATTGCAGCTCGGATGATGACCAGCAAATGGAAACCAGGACAACAATGTGATCAACTCATGTCAGGATGTCGTGCGTAGGCTAGAGTGTTTCATCGCCATGGCAACCGGAATCCCCTCACGCCTGAAAGAAGTGGGGGGCGTTCCTCTTGGCGTGAGGAAAACAGGCCTTTTTTTCTCTTTTTTTTCTATGGAGTCACAGAATTGGATAGGTCACCGATTTCACGTGGGTGCCATTGGATTCACACCAGTGAGTGCCAGCAAAGTGCCAAACTGATCTGATGGCACTTTTTTTCTGCACATTGTAAAAAGACAAATGGTCACTGGAGGACACATTCCTTCCGTCCTTCCGCCTCTCTCCCCTCGAGCTTCAAAGGGCATTTTGTCTGTCTTTAATTGAGGATGTAAGAGTAAAAAAAACAACAACATTGTAACTGAGAGAGTAGCCTACACAAATGGTTCCATTTATGTACACACTTTATGTACACTCTCAAATTAGGCTAATTCAGGGCTGACAACACTCCTGGATTCTGCAGGAGTCTCAACCACATCTCCTTGAGGACTGCTGGATTGTCATTTCTGCTTGGTTTCTCCTTGATTTGGTATCAAACTCCCAAAATTCACCAGAACACAGGAAATTACATCTACTAAGTTGACAAGTTTCTGGGGGAATACCCCCCCCCCCCCCCCTTGGCGGGTGTTGTCATATCAGTGCATGCAATCATACAGAGATATTGACCTAGTAATGAATGGTTATGATTAAAGATGGGTCAGTCATTGCTTCAGTCATCAAAGCAATTTCTGTAGGCCTACTTTTTGTGTTTTAATAATGGATGAAATGGTACCCACCATTATACAATGCTAGTAAAGCAAGCCTGATAAAGCATCAAAATCACCAGAACACAGGAAATTACATCTACTCTGTTAAAAAGTTTCGCCGGGAGGACCCCCAGACCCTTTAAAGGGTCGCCCCCCCCCCCCCCCCCCCAACAAAACTCCTTGATTCTCAGTCAGATGGCAGGCCTGGGCTAATTGCACTAAATTAGGCTCTCTCACACTCACACACACACACACACACACACACACACACTGAAGCTGTTACTGTGGAACTTCATAAGAACATGCACGTTCGTTCCTCTCTTGCTAAAACAGAAGCGGTACCCCCGCATTGTCCTGAGCAGACGCAGTGAGTAACCCGACACTGCAGCGATCCCCCAACAGGTGACGGTGCAATAATAATAATAACAATAATAATAATAATAATAATATAATAATAATAATGGCGTGTATTTATATATCCCCTACTTTACAGCTACCACACCGTCGTGACAGACCCGTACAGCTTCGTATATAGCCTAGGGAGGCCATCACTACTTGACTCACCTCGATCCACTTCTGTGCCTCCAGACAGGCGGGTTCGGGGTGGCTCATCACGCCGGCTTCTGCTGCTGCTGCTGCTGGTGCTGCTGCTGCTGCGGGCTGATCCTGATCCGGCTCCTCTGATGGCTGCGGGGCGCCGCTGATCGCTCCTACTTCGCGGTCGTCGTCTCCTCCGGCGCTGCTGGCCATCGCCATCATCATGTGTGTGTGTGTGTGTGTGTGTGTGGTCAGCAGCACAGTCAGCAAGCAGGCCGTTTTGTTGTTAACAACGGCACCCTAAATGACCCGACCGACGCCGAGAGATAAGAGACTTGATGTGATGATGATACAAAAAAAAAAGAAGGTCCCGTCCGAGGATGATGCTTTGCCCCCCGCAGAGCGCAGCAGCAGCAGCGACAATCCGCTATGTCTTGTTATTATGATTATTAATGTTATTATCACTACCGTATAATCGGCCGCTGTGCGCGCTATAGATCGATCTCTCTCGGGTTGCAGTCTAGTTATGGTGGGAGATGGAGAGTGTTGTTCCCCCCTGCGACTCTCCCACACACACATATACACACACACACACACACTCATACACACACACGCACACACTGCTGCTGCTGCAACTCCAACTGCACGCTAAAAATACCCTTTCTAAACGAAACACCGTCCTCCTCCTCCTGTCCTCCTGACACAAACACACACGCACAAACACACACACACACGGCCTCTCTGCAGCTGCGCGCGTTCGGAGCGGGACACGGGGACGCGCACACAGGAATCTGTCCTGGCTGTGCGGGGGAGGAGGGCACGGGGGGGGGGGGGGCTTTATTACAAGAGGTGTCCCGTTATTCTCCCACACAGCTGAATTAGGGCCCGTTACAAGCAGTACTGTACTTAAATACAATTTTGAGTTTGTTTTTAACTTTACTGGAGTATTTTCCTATTTTCAGTACTTTTACTTTCTACTCCACTACATTTCAGAGGCACATATTATACTTTTACTCCACTACAATTATTTGAAAACTTCAGTTACTAGTTAGGCCTACTTTGTAGATTTGGATTATTATTACACAACATACATTAACCACTTCAGCCCTATATACATTTCGGCCATTATTAGAAAATAGCCGATCTACAAGCTCACAATGCATCGGTTAGCGAGGCATTGTGAGCTTGTAGATCTGCTGTTTTTGAAATACATTTTTATACATTTTATTCATTTGAAAACTTGTGCAATGGGACATTCTTAATGAGTACTTTCTACTTTTGGTACTTTAAGTACATTTTGATACCACTACTTTTGTACTTTTACTTAAGTAAAAAAAAATCGTATTTTTTCCAGTCCAGTCCGTAGTACGACAAATTCGTACGGGGGAGTAGAGTAGCCTGCCCTGAGTACTTATAATGAATGTTATATTGAAGTGACTTGGACACACATGCATGCAGCTGCATAGGCGTAGCAACAACTATCTCTCAGGTCTTACATAGGCCTAATATATAGGCTCGCCTATGTCCTGACCTAGGGACCCATAGGGATACTCACACCCAATACTTGTCCCCCCCATGGCAGTTAATATCAAATAATGCTTTTAAGACCATTTAATTCTTTCTGCTCTTCACAGTTTCCAGTTTCATTCCCTGAAGAAGACTGTGCGTGGTCGAAACGTTGGTTTCCAAATAAATGCTGCATCGTGGCTACGAGTGTGTGGCCTTTTTCTTTACTTTCATATGCCCCTCACAGTTTAACACCATTCAAATAAACAACAATAAAAACAAATTAACCTCATGTCTACATTGTATATTATCTTACAATTAACAACAGTGTATTTTCTGCTACAAACAATGTAGATCAACAACTTATCTTTCTTCTTCTTACTTTGTGTGAGTTTGTGTGATGTCTAATCTTTGTATATAGCTGAAAATAGACCAATTGTGTGATTGTGGCTTGTCCTTCATGAGTGTCAGTGTCTTGAATGACCTCTTTATCTTTGCATTCTGAGTCACAGTGCGTGTGCTGTTTTGGTGTGTGTAGACTATAAATATGTGGAAATGCCCTGCGCATTCCTCTCTGCTGTCTTCCTATACTGTACATGCTTTCTGCCAGTCGTCCTGTAGACCTGTCCATCTGGTGTGTGAACTATGAAGGATCTTGGTTGGCTGATGTCATGGTGCTCTCCTAGAGAGGAATGATTGATGTCTGTTACTCTGCTCACAAGCACAGCTGGCTGCCATGTGTCTCCTCTCTGTATTCTGACAGGTTCACCTGTTTGGAGCTCTGGCAACTGTCTTGTTTGGACAGTGTAGCTCCTTCATTTGCATGTAAACATTTTCATGTCGAGGACATGTATTTGGCGCAGAACCTCATTGGAAAAAAATATTTTGTGCCAGGGACCCCCATAAGAGAAGATTTGTGTTGTTAAAAATGTTAATATTATTCACGATTCTTCAAAAATGTTTAGAAGATATATCTACAAGCTCACAACACATTGCATCGCAGTGCATTGTGAGCTTGTAGGTAGGCTAGCTGAAGTATATAATAGGGTTAACGTGGTTAAACTGTTGCTCAGTTTGCTGTGGACCCCCTGGAACCCCCTCAAGGACCCCTGGGGGTTCCTGTACCCCACGTTGAGAACCACTGCTTTAGAAAAGCTGGATCGGTAGTGCTGTCGCCTCACAGCTAGAAGGTCCTGGGTTCGATTCCCGCAGGGGACGCTGTGGGCGCTGGGGGCGTGTTCTCTCCTCCGCGTCATCAGTGCCCATACCCTAGGTGGGGTTGGCGAAAGGGCCTTTCTGTGTGGAGTTTGCATGTTCTCCCCGTGTCTCCTAGGGTAGGTACCCTCACAAAAACATGCAGTAATCCTGGTCACTATACTGCCTCCCCCCTGGCCAGCCGGGGCGCCTGATGGAGGGGAAGGGAACTGGTTGGAATAACGTGTTCCTTCCACGCGCTACGTCCAACCAGGGAAACTCTCCCCTGTCAGGTGACAAGAAGGTCAGTTGGCTCTCATGCATTGAAGGAGGCATGAGCTCGGCCCTGGCCTCCCTAGGTTGGCAGAGGGAAGGTAGTGCCCAGGATTACATAGACAATTGGCACTGCAGGTGTAAAAAATAGGGTTACAAAATCGTGGGATAAAAATTTAGAAAAAATAAATAAAAGCTGGATCCCTGAACGGCCATGCAGAGTCCAGGCCCAGGGGCCCAAAGGTTTGAATGATTGATAGACATACAATACTATAAAATAAAATATATTTACAGAAAAACAGTGGGGGGTCATTTCTTTTGGCAAGCTAGAAGACTTGTCTAGGACCAGTTGCAAATTGCAGACAGGTGCTCTATTATGGCGGTTTGGAAGGAGGGTAGGGAGTCGTACTTTTTGATGGCTTAAAGCGCTTTGAGTAAGTTTGAGTACTTAGAAAAGCGCCATATAAATGCAATTCATTATTATTATTATTATTATTATGGCTGGTGGTAGGGCATTCCACATTTTAGTAGCATAATAAGAATGAATTCATCCCCAGGTTTGTTCCGAATCTGGAGGGAATTTCACACACTGTTTTACACCTATAAACCTGTGATGTGGCAATAAAGATGATTCTGAATGAGATCTGTGTTGCCTCCTCTGGTGTTGTGGCCTCGGGCGTTTCTCACTCTTTTTAAGTAGTTTGACAGGTACATGGGCACCGGTCCCTTGAGAATCTTGAAAACCAGGCCCATTGTTACTGTACTGTGTCCTCTACCCTGAGCCATCCCACCCCAGCATAATGAGCAGGGGTTAGGTGAGTCCTAGGTGTGAGGTCTAGTAGTAGTCTGATTAGTTTGTTTTGAGAGGTCTGTAGTTTTTATTTTAGTGCCTTTTGAGGTGCATGCATATAGTCAAAAAAAATTGATGAGTCCTCCAGCTAGTGTCCTCAGTGCATTCCTACTGACCAACGAGGAGATCCTGCCCCCAAAATCTGATTCTTTGGTTGACTTTCTTGATGACTTTTGTTGCCATTTTATCACCGGAGAGATTGTTATCTAAAATACAAACAAGATAATCTCTTCTTTCCTTGTGATAACATTGTCACCCACTCTGATCGTAAAGTCTGTGGCCTTACTGAGGTTGATTTAGGCCCCTACGAGAATGGATTCAATTTGACCTAGGTGTAATGACAGTTTGTTATCAGCGAGCCATGTGTAGGTTTTACCGAGCTCTGAGCTAAGGGCTTTTTCAAACTGCAATTTGTTCTTGTACGAGACCAGGAAAGACCGAGTCATCCGCGAACAAGAACAAATTGCAGTCACATGCTGATGTCATGTCGTTAACGTACTGTAAATTAGGAGGAACAGGAAAGGCCCTAGTACGCTTCCTTGAGGAACACCGCAGCTCACTGAGAGAGAGGGGGGAGGACAGGGTTCCGTTCACATCCACCACCTGTTCTCTTCCCTCCAGATAGGATTTCATCCAGTTCACGGATGCACGGATCAAAACCGATACTTTTCTCAGGAAAATTGGGCCAACTGAAATGCACTCAGGGGAAGACTGGAAACAAAAATCAGCCTAGGAATTTAAATGCAGCAGCCCTCATGTGTTATTGTTATATTATATATATGAAAATAATAGAAGCACATAAATCTGCTCATCAGTCACCCTATCAAATAAAAACAAATTATGATGGTCTGTTTTGCAAACCACAGCAGGCTACTGTACTGCACAGGCTTATCTCATATTTTCACATGACTTGCTTTTTTCACTCTATGGGAGGACACTGATGAGAAAAAAATAACAAACATATTACTTATGTAATAAATGTTTGTTGATTATGAACTCAGCACCTGGCTTTAGATTGTCATGCACATAAGCTTTGCCTTCAGAAATCAGTGGAGTTGTGGATGTTGGCAGTCTGTTCTTCAGATGACATCACACTAACAGCTGTGCAGGAGAGAGTGCCACACACTCACGTGGGCGTTGCGGTATTCAAGTAGAGCAGTGGGTCACTGCTGTTGCTCCGTGCCTCTATGAGCATGTTCTTGACCGTTTGTACAGTTCTCTCTGCTTGTCTGGTTGTGTGTGTTCAGTGTTCACGCACAGATGCAGAAGAAATCCCAATCTGGAGACGCAGGAAGGAACCGATATCTCCCTATAGGAGTGTTGAAATAACATAACCTGGAACTTTCTTCATCCAGGTTGAATTGCCAAAGCCCTTGATTGATGTCCACTGACAATCACTTTGCATTTGGCATGTGGGAGATAACCTCTACAACAGTGAGTCATTGCCTGGTTGATATATTGTGGATCTATGCATATCCTTATCAGTCACCATACAATTCAATAGTCTGTTGACTGTTGGTTATATTTGCCTTGTTATCACTCCCATCTATTCCACTGTAAGTTCCTCCACAACTTTGTCCCTGAGTCCTGAGAGCTGCTAGAATCTTTCTTGGAGCATGCAGGACTGGTTGAATCAGTCTTGACGTTTCCCTGGTAAACATCTTAAACCAGAGAATAAGTCATTAAAGTCTTCCAGACCTGTCCTGCTGTCCTTCACCAGGCCTAGCTGTGAGCATATTGCTTACACACAGGTGAGAGCTCTTTTACACAATGGCGCCGACTTGTGGTCGAAATATGCAACAAGCTTGCAGGTGGATGTGTCCAGTTTGTTGACTGTTTCTGCTGACATCACATTGCAACCTGCACCAGTGTCAAGCTTAAATGTCACATTCCTCCTGCTTATCACCAGAACTTAGGTCCACTCATGTTCATCCTCCATCTCTGCATCGTTTTTAGATAAACAGTTGCCTTTCACAGCATGCATTGTCCCTTGTGTGGCCCTGTGTTTTGCACATCTTTGAAATCCCCCTCTGGCATAACTTACATGTCTGACCAAAGGCTGGACATTTTCTGCATTCTTAAAATAAAATAAACATATACATTTCATGTTATTGTCCCAAATTGTAGTTTGAATTGTAGTTTGTAGTTTGTAGAAATAAGAGTAGTTAAACAGAAAGAAATTGCCAGAATTATTTAACTCACTACATAAATATGAACGTATCTGAACTACCATCCAGCTACTGCAAAAGTTAAACTATGTAGCTCAACACTGGCTTTTGCTTTGCAAGCTAGTTGGCTAGCAGCAGGCAGCTAAAGTAATGATGGTAGATAGCCATCCCTCAATCTGGCTTGCTATAGCTAGTTGTGACTATAGTGACATATCATCCCATTTAATATTGGTCCTTTTTAATACCACTATCAAAGGTTATACTTCTCACACTCACTCACTCACTCACTCACTCACTCACTCACTCACCCACCTCCTTCAACTCACTGTGAACTCACATGGACAACTGTCTATATACAGTAGGCTAACAGTGGCTAACAACTAATGATTTGACACACATTCAGCCCCAGCTCCATGCAGCCCCCACTCTCTCAGCCTGTTTCGAGGCCACATGGATAACAAGCTCAAACAACCAAATATGCAGGCACTGTAACATAAACTCACACTATAGCTACCTATCAATTGTATTACAACTTCATAAAAACAAACAAGTTGTTTGTTTTCCATAACATCTTTAGGATGTCAATCAACTATAAAATAATGATAAATCCATGTCTGGATGGAAGTGAACCAAGGATGTCTTTGTATGATAGTCCAACATGAAATTGCATCAATCATTGATTTCCAAACCTGAACTCATAGGCCTCTCATGGTCACAACATACGTGTGTGTGTGTGTGTGTGTGTGTGTGTGTGTGTGTGTGTGTGTGTGTGTGTGTGTGTGTGTGTGTGTGTGTGTGTGTGTGTGTGTGTGTGTGTGTGTGTGTGTGTGTGTGCACACGTGCGTGCGTGTGTGTGCGTGCGGGGGTTTGATATCAGAGGATGGAATTTTCCCAGCAATGTGTGTGTGTGTGTGTGTGTGTGAGTGTGTGTGTGTGCGTGTGTGTGTAATAGATGTTACAAAGTGATAGTGAAGATGGGGAGTAACAGAGAGGTTAACATGGACAGAACAATGGGTTTTTATAAATTACGAGCTTTATGAGGAGTAGAACGAGACCTCAAATTCCAAATAGCCATACTAAAACTCCTAAATATCGTGCTCAGCTCTGGGATCTTCCCCAGCACATGGAATCAAGGGCTGATAACGCCACTCCACAAAAGTGGAGACAAATATGACCGCGGGATCTGTGTAAACAGCAACCTCGGAAAGATCCTCTGCATGATCCTCAACCACAGAATTCTAAACTTCCTCACAGAAAGCAATGTCCTGAGCAAATCACAAATTGGCTTTCTACCAAAATATCGCACAACAGACCACATTTACACTCTAAACACCCTAATTGACAACCAATTAAACAAAAACAAAAGCAAATTATTCTCCTGCTTTGTCGACTTCAAAAAAGCATTCGATTCAATTTGGCATGAGGGTCTGATGTACAAACTGTTGGAGAGTGGCATTGGGGGGAAAACCTATGACATCATAAAATCAATGTACACTAACAACAAATGTGCAGTTAAAATAGACGAAAAGCACACAGACTTTTTCCCCCAAAGCCGAGGAGTTAGACAGGGATGCAGCCTGAGTCCAACACTCTTCAACATATATATCAACGAATTAGCAAAAACGTTAGAACAGTCCACAGCTCCAGGCATCCCCTTGGCAAACACAGAAATCAAATGCTTACTTTTTGCAGATGACCTGCTGCTGCTGTCTCCAACAAAGGAAGGACTACAGCAGCAACTTGATCTCCTACACAAATTCTCCCAGACATGGGCCCTGACAGTGAACCTAACTAAGACTAAAATCATGATATTTCAAAAAAGATCCAGCCGCCAAAACCATCATTTTTTCCTAAATACAATCCCACTAGAACAAACAAAAAACTATACCTACCTTGGCCTAAACATCAGCAGCACAGGGAACTACAACCAAGCTGTAAAGGACCTGAGAGACAAGGCAAGAAGGGCATTCTATGCTATCAAAAGAAACATCAAAATAGACATCCCAATTAAAACCTGGCTTAAAATACTGGACTCTGTGATAGAACCAATTTCCCTCTATGGTTGTGAGATCTGGGGACCATTAGCAAACCATGACCTTGAAAAATGGGATAAACACCAAACCGAGACCCTACACACAGAATTCTGCAAATCCATTCTCCGTACCCAGCGAAAAACACCAAATAATGCATGCAGGGCAGAATTAGGACGATACCCACTAATTATCAAAATAAAAAAGAGAGCACTTAAGTTCTACAACCACCTAAAAGAAAGCGACCTAGATGCACTCCATAACAAGGCACTCACACACAGCGAAACCCTAGAGAGATGCCCCCTCAGCCAGCTGGCCCTGGAACTCCGGGCACAAACACAAACAGAGCCACGAGATAGAAAACCCATTGGACTAAACCAAATTATAAAACAGCAAAAGGAAAACTACCTGACACACTGGAAAGAAGCAACACAAAAGCAGAGTAAACTAGAATGCTATCTGGCCCTAAACAGAAAATACGCAGTGGCAGAATACCTGAGCACCGTAACTGACCCAAAACAAAGAAAAATCTTAACTAGGTACAGACTCAGTGAGCACAGTCTTGCGATCGAGAAAGGTCGTCACAGGCAGACCTGTATCCCGAGAGAAGACAGACTATGCACCCACTGCACACAAAATGAAGTGGAAACCGAGCTACACTTCCTAACCGTCTGTCCATTGTACCAAGACATCAGAGACACATACTTCCCACAGATTACAACCACACACGGAGATTTTGAAAACATGACCAATGACAAAAAACTCCCATATCTGCTGGGCGAAGTACAACAATGTGCAAACACAGCAGCAAGATTCGTGAGTTGCTGTGATAGGAAAAGGATATCAAACGGGACACAACCACCCTAAAGACTAATCATTGTGTATATTCCGGCACTATACCTGCACCCAGTGATCTTGGTACATAGAAATTGATCTATTGAAGATTCTGACTTTCAAATGTACATATTTTTTGTTTCGATTGTATTGCTGTATTGTTGTATTGTGCTTTCTGCTTTGGCAATGTAAACGTATGTTTTCTCATGCCAATAAAGCCCATTGAATTGTGAATTGAATTGTGTGTGTGTGTGTGTGTGTGTGTGTGTGTGTGTGTGTGTGTGTGTGTGTGTGTGTGTGTGTGTGTGTGTGTGTGTGTGTGTGTGTGTGTGTGTGTGTACTGCAAGACTTGTTACTGACTTAAATTTTAGGCCCAAATATGGCTATTTTGGGCATGTCATTATAGGCGAAAATAGCAGATCTACAAGCTCACAATGCGTTGCAATGCGATACGTGTATTTAGTTCAGCTATTTTTGCAATTTGTTGTTAGACCAAGTATATAGGGCTTAAGTGGTTACTTTTTATCTTTAACATCTGTATTCTCTATTGGCTGTTTAATTGACATCTTTTATAATGTCTGTCCTCCTTCCCACAACACACTGCCATGGCTGCTCATCAACAGTCTGTTAGCCTATTGATTTGGTTTTGATGAAATACTTTATTAACAGGTTTGCTACAGTAACAGTAAGGGTAGTACTGTAGTAGTAGTACAGTCAAAATATATGCTATGATAACGCAAAAAGCCCCAGGGGGCTTGTTTCCATTGTGGTCCATCATGGTGTAGAGGGAAATACTAGCGAACCAGTGTTGATTTTGACATCAAATTTTGATTTAGTTTTAGTCATGGTCTTTTGAATAAAATTCTGTTTAGTTTAAATAGTCATATTCTAGTGTGTTTGTTTGGGGTTTAGTCTAAATATCATACGATTTTTACAGTTGATTTAGTCGACTAAACTGTATTTTGCCTGATTTATACTTAGCTGCATGCCAAAAATAGCCGGACAAGGCCGTTGGGTGGCTAAAATTCATAGTACAGCCACTCTGCTTGGGACTTGAAGTGATGACACTAGCTTCCTCTCCTAGTGGGTTCCAGGGACTCTCAGGGTTCCTTTGTACAAATGGAATCAAGGCAAGCACAGAGGATTGGGGAAACTGGGTTTACTGGTTCAATGGAGGAAGTAGTGCAAGTGTTGATGGAGGTAAATTGATATTGGTCAGAGATGTATGATCTAAGCCAGGAAAGGGCAGCACCAGTTATATCAAAGTAAAAATAAATGTTTGTTTTAACTTTAATTGATCACGAATGATTGTATTACTATATCTAACATTGCTTGGCTATTACAGAAGGATTCATATGATCAAAATCATCAAATAAGACAATAAAGGAGTCAGGTTGGGATTCCATAGGTTCATCCCTATCTTCTCCTTGTTGCATTTACTGTTTTCCTATGACGAATGCATTTTGACTGTATGAAAACATGGTAAATTTCCCGGGAATTGCCGAGACAGTAGTTACATTTTCCATTCCTGACAATGTCTTATTTTCAGAAAAAGTATGAAAGTCTAATACATACATCCATATTTGGGCAAAAGGTTTGGGAGACACGTGGACAAACAGGAACATACAGAAATCCTTATTAAGGCCAACTTTTGGGGGGCAAACATACTGTTCTAGATGGCTGACCCATCCCGTGCCACAAAAAAAAAGCTTTGGGTCTGGAAATTCCTTGGCTATTTTTGCCGTATGTTCACCGCAGATTAGGGATGCAAGCGTGGTGTCTAATATATTGTGTGGCATTTGGTTGCTCTGCAGTCCTGTTCTGGTGCCATGTGATTCTTGCACATTGAGGGACTTGGCCTACTGGTAAGCGTGCACAAGAAATGTGGCACCCTGGGTCCAGTGGTTTGTGAGATTATCCCCCCCCAAAAAACAGACAAACCCATTTGTAGACAGCTCTCCCTCATATAGAGCCACACCATTAAACCGGTTTAATTTACAACCAGCAAAATATTTCACAACTAGAAAGGTGAGCTCAGTATATCTCAGCCAGGCAGGGTAGAATTCCATATTTGGACAATTAAGTAATCTATGACTCCATGACTCCATATTTGGGCAAGGATTGTACTTTCCCATTATAAAACGAAATGTTTAAAAAGGATACATACTCACAATATTGTATTGTATATTAGATTAGCCCCAGACAGACAGGAGCAAAAACACAATCTCCACACACCTCTTCAACCTACAGAAAATCTCTGACATCATATTGATGAATATCAGTTTGGAACTCCATATTTGGGAAAAGACTGATTGGTGGTTCGAAGGGACGGTAGATAGTTCAGAGATTATGAATTAATTCACATGAATTAATTCACAACAAAATGTGAAAAATATTCACCCCCAAAAAGAAAAATCACAATACGTAGAAAAAACATTTGGGGATTTACTTCCTTGATATACTGTATCTATGACTCAATATTTGGGCAAAGGTTAAAGGCGGATCTGACTACCATGGATTTCCATTATTATAAAAATTACAAATTCCCAAAAATAGAAAAATATGCTAAATAAAAAGTGAGTGCAATACGAAATTTGCCACTGATTGGTCCAGTGGTTTGCAAGATTAACCCCAGACAGACAGATACAAAGACCATTTGTATATGGCTTGTTTCCTACAGGGCCAGACTGTAAAAAAGCCCTGGGTCTAGGTTGGGGAAAAAACTAACAAAAAAAGTACTCTAAAGCGTGACGAATAAATGTTCCAAAAATGTGTTTTTGAACATTGCGCATCAAACTATTCATTTGGTGATGTCTCATTCATACTGGTTGATGCTTCTATTCACAATGAAAAAATCAACCTTGTTTCGAAAAAAACTTTTAAATAAAAACCTAACTAAAGCTAGCCATTTCCTAAAACGAAAACTACCTCTACACTCATAAAACTAACTAAAACTAAATTTAAATCAAACACCAAAATGGAAAACTAAATAAAAACTCAAACTAAAGAACATTTAAAAACTCATTTGCCTGGATCCAGACCACAGACTCTGCCCACTCCACTGAGTAGACTGCTTCTTCAGGCTGGTATCAGGCTAAGAACTCTGCCTTGTGGAGGTTCTTGTGCACACCATGCGTTCTACCTCGGTCAGGCGCGCCAAACTTACTTACATGCACCTTTTCCGTAATTCTTTTGGGCTTTTCTAACAGCCTGTCCATGTCTACGGGGCTGCGGGCTATGTAGATGGCCTCGTTTCTCTTAAGGCGATTAAGGTCATCCTCCACTTTATTCAGTGCATCATGCAGGCGCTGCTTGTTTTTAATTTTCCCAAGGGTATCTTCCACAATCGGCAGACACTGGAACTGATGATATAGCTCTTCAAATTTCCCCTGCAGGCCATCGATAGCTAGCTCTCGCTCCTCCTTGGACACCTGTACCATGCCTTCCTGTTCCATCCGTCTTTTAACGTATGCGTCATACGCCTCCTCCCGCCGGATGGTCTCTTCTTCGAGCTGCTGCAGGTAGACCTTTCCTGGCTTGCCAGTCGTATACTCCAGACTGTCCTCGTCCCGGGGGCCGTCAGCAACGTAGATGGTCTCGTTTCTGTCCATGAGATTAATGTCGCTCTCCATTTGATTCATTGCGGCCTCCAGACGTATTTTGCGGGCCTCTTTCCCTGGGGTATCTTTGATAATTGGAAGGCACTGGTACTGACCATACAGATCTTCAAAGTTCTTCCTCAGGCCTTCGAGGACAGTATCTCGCTCCTCCTTAGACATCGGGGCTTCCTTCCTCTTCTGTTCTTTAACATATTCCTTATACGCCTCCTCCAATTTCCTGATCACTTCCTTGCGCTCCTTTATGTACTCAGGGACTTCTCCGTAGTCCTTTTTCAATATGTATTTGGGTATAAGTCCTGAATCCATTAGTAGATGCTTGTCTCCCCGCCTTGTGTCTGCATAGACAGGCTGCCGCTTCTTCGGTACTGCATACATATTCTCCAAGATATTTGTCTCCACATAATTCTGATTGCTCTGAATGCCCATGATTGGCATATCTGTTCTCTTAGGAACCTCAGGTTTCCTTGTATGTATGTTACAGTCTCTTGAATACCTTCGAATCCGAGGGAGCCTAGGTTCCTTGGAATGCTTTCTCAGGAAGTTTTCTGGGGATTGCAACTCGACTTTGGCTGGCCCAATTGTCCGCATTGGATGCTTGCTATCCTTTACCTCCTGCTTAGCTAGGGGGTAAAACTTTGAATAATACCTAGTGGGTTTCACTGGTGGATAGTAATTTGTGACGGTGGACTCCATGGTGAATGAAAATGAAAATAACTGCACGAGTGGGCAGTCTTCTTTATAGCTGAAACCTTCTGTTCTAACTCGCCAAAGTGCCTGGTATCTGTCACAGTAACTGAGTGAGTGTTTTTATAATGTAGTGTTTTTATAATGTAGTGTAACCGTGATGTCATATATGACATACGTCATCATCAATATGACATCAGAAGCCTCTCTAGTGGAGATAAGAACTCCACCGAGGGGAAAGGGTCAAATCATGTTTTTGCCCTTGTTTGTCTGTTAGTTACTGCTAGAGTGATTGGGTCAGAATGACTTGGTTGATTGAATACTTCATTAACAGGTCTAACAGTACAGTCAAAGGTTATGCTGCTAAAAGGATAACGCAAACGTCCCCGGGGGCTTGTTTCCATTGTGTTCCATTATACTCAATTCATCAGTAATATATATGATACATACAATACATATCGGTAAAAGACCCAGTAGCATCAAAATGTATATTTACAGAGAAAGGAGGGGTGGGAGCGGGGGGGCAGAGAATGCTACCACCAAGGTGTAGTAGGCCAAGGAAATACCTCCATGCATGTTATGTAATATTACATTATAGTAGAACCTTATACTACTAGGACCCAAATAGGCCATGTCGGGAACGATACAAGTCATTCAATTTATACTAAGAAATTCGTTATTTGAAAAAAATCCAGGATAAGAATCCAGATTTGTTTTGGATGTCTGAATGTTGTATGTTAAAGGAGGAGTTCACCCAAAAAATTACTTGTTTTCTATCAATTGCACACCCTATGAAGCCTTGAATCCATGGATTCTTTTTTGTTTTTGTCGCATTCCCAAGCTAATAATTTGATTCCCATCTCCTACCGGCTAATGTATCCGGTAGGAGACACAAAGTAGATTATTTGTGTCTCCTACCGGAAATACACACGGTCATCAAATTATTGTCTTAGGAATGCCACAAAAACAAAAATAAATCCATGAAATCAAGGCTTCATGGCGTGATGTAATTGATAGAAAATAAGTCATTTTTTGGGGTGAACTCCTCCTTTAAGTTGGCTGTTCACTAGGGAAGTTTGAAAATTCATAGAGAAGGCATGGCAGTTGCATTGGAGAACGATGTATCCGTAACTCACAGCCTGTACAATTGATATGTTTATGTATTCTGTTTGTGACGTATCTTGGTGTATGTAAATCGAGTGTCTGTCCACGTAGGTTGGGCATCTTGTGGTGCAGTACACTATTATAAAGAATTCTATCTATCTATCTTATCTATACTGGCAAACGTTAAGCGAAGCTCGTCCAATCAGTTAAGCCGAGTAGCCGACGGGTCGGGTTATCCAATCAGGGACTTATACTGGCTTAGCGGCACAAGCGTGACGTGGCGCTTTAGCCAATCCGTAAAGCCGACGGTTTGGGTTGGCCAATCAGGGAAGCCTGCAAACACCCTGTTAAGTTATACATAATGTAAAATGTAATGCATTGGCAGGGAAAGGGGAGACACTTTGTTGTGAAAGGACGACGGGAAAAAGAGAGGAGCTTGTTGGCAGCCGAGATTGTAGAGCACGGAATTAAACAGTCAATACAAGTTAAAATATTCCACAGACACTTTCAAACAAGAGGGCGATACACAAGCAAGACGTTAATCATAAAGGTGGACCGTGGACACATGTACATTAACGTTACCACTTGAACTGAAAAGCTCTATGAGGAGACTGTACAAGATCTCCACAAATACTAAATCAACTTTCCCGAAGCTGTCCCAACCGCAGATGCACGCACGGCACCCACCACTTATAACAGTAGAACCTGTGAGTAGCCTATATTTTAGATTTATTGCCTGAACAGGTTAGCTGAGCAACGTTATGAGGGATTATTCTGAAGTGTCTATTTTTGTGGAGTACCATTTGATTGTTATTCTGAAGAAAATGTGCTCTCATAAACTGATGATGCATTATTGAAAAATCATTATGCAGTGCACCCAGCACACACCCAGGTCAAAATAGACAAATGAATCAAATAAACTAAGGATTAAATATAAATGGAATTAGGATATAAACCAGGTAAATAACCAAACCTCTAAAAAAGAGCTTTAAACTTGAAAACTAAATAGCAATTGTCCAAAACAATTTGACTATACAGAGATAAAATATTGGTTTATATTAATTCTGTATTCACATTTTCATTTGTTATTGTCTCTTTAAGAGCCTGGTGATGTGCTCTGATCAGAGCCGTATATGAGTTATGATGACACTAGCGTTGACTCCCATTGTAAGAATGGAATGCAGGAGTGCTCTGTCTATCTCAATGAGATAGTTCCAATGTTTGGAACTATAGCCCATAGCAGCCTGCTTTGCCGTAAGATCAAAACGTGACGTTACTCTCTCTTCTACACTCTGGCTCTGATTAAGCCACAGAACCAATTGGCCAATGAGGTTTCTCAATTAATAGAGTTCTCTCTGAAGAAACACCAGCCCAGGTGATCTCATCAGCTAATTGCATGCCCCCAGAGAACAGAATGTTCCAGACAAAACTAGAGACAGAAGGTTGTTGAATAAACAGCTTGAGAGGAATGTGAACAGATTATTTTCATTTCAAGAGATTTTTGGTTGATCCAAGTGTCCTTTGAGTGAAGAGTGCAGTATTTTGATCCTTGTGAAATCCTGAATTCCTGTGAATTGTTATGAACTCGGAACACTGACTTGGTCTGGTCTTTTTCTTGGATTGATTCCAGTGATATGGGAGCATCACTCATTGGATTATGTTTGATGGCGTGCCACCCAAGATTCAACGGATCAAGATCTTCAATGCAACACCCTGGCATCAGATTGAGCACCTGGTAGTGTGGTAGGGCTCAACTCAACACTAGTCATTTCACTTCACTGCAGGTTACAGTGGGCTCACAGTGAGTGGACTACTTGCTAGCCACTTGTACTGCACACATTGCATACTGTACATACTTACCCCTACCTGGATGGACATAGTGAACTTAACACCACCACTTACACTCCATACTTGCCTACTTACACTCAGATGGATTCAGTGAATTCAGTGACCCACACATTCATTCATCTCATCTCATACACAACCTACTTCTACACAGTGGGACTCTAATTGGACTTTTGAAGACCTGTAAAGGGACATTTATGGTTATTATTCTGTTCATGTGACTTGGATGTGGATTTGTGATTGTTTACCAAGGTGAATACTGAAGATAATTGTGTTAAGTGACTATTACTGCAGGGTTAACTTGATTTGCTAAATAGGATATTACATTGGTTAAAGACTAATAACTTACCTTAAATACTTAATAAATTAGACCTAAAACCTGAAAATAAAATATACTTACCTTAAATAGATCTAAACCTAAAAGTGATGAATAGTTACTAAAATAGAAACTAATATAAGATAAGTAAGAGTAAGATAAGTAAGAGTACTTACCTGGTTAACCTGCGTTATCACTGATCATAGGGGTGTTTAAAAGGAGGTAGGCTACTTACTTGGTGATACTTACTGTCTGAGCACAGTTGGTTTTCTTTAGTTTTATGTGATTATTGTCTATTTTGTGTATCTGCCATTCAATTTTTTACTTTGTTGTTAATACAAGCCAGCAGGCTATTATACAACCTTATCCATGGTCTGTGGTCTAAGTAATTTTTACCTTGATAGCTTACTGCTCCTCCGAACCTAGTAACTGGTCCTACACCCTGTAATAACTAAAGTGTTACACACACGATGCGCAAATTGTAATGTATAGCTAATTAATCTTTTTGTGCATGAAGGCTATATTGCATTTGTATATTAGGCTACTCCTTTATGTTCAAATAGTTTTCAATCCAAAATATAATGTGTGTTAGGCTAGCAGGTGCATTTACGACTGCTAGTCATTTACATTTTATGCATAAAGAAATGTATACATGAACTTTATCAGATGTCCAGCACTATAGGCCAATCATGATATACAGTATGACTGTCTGCCAGTGCTCAACACGCATTTATGAGCCTACAACGTATGTTAACGGCTTGCCGGCTTGTCGTTGTGTGTGTAAGTTATAAAACTGGCCTACATAATAAAAACAATCTTACCACATGGCGAGTAGAGTGGCACCTTGGCAGAAGGTTGCCTTACAGCTACTCCCAACACTACATTGTTAACCCCCCAATTTGGGTAAACTTTAGAACTTAAAATATATTAAAAACCATACCATGGTACACATCTACTTGCCTGTGGAGCAGCTGCCAGATCTGCTGTTGAAGTAGAACTTCCTGCTTTTAAATGGAGTACTGCATCATGATTGGCTGGTCCAGAATTGGCTCACCGGTCATAGAGTTATAAAGTCACCGGTACCCACTCAATGACACACATCATTCACTCGATGACACACATCATTTGCATCAGTGACTAGGGTTGCCACCTTTCAGAAATGGAAATAAGGGACACTTCTTGCCGCGCGGGCGAATCTTTTTGGGGGGAGCCAGCCCCCCAAACTCCTGAAATGCATAGAAATCTATGAAATCTAAATATCCCTCTCTCTCTCTCTCTCTCTCATACACCACACAAAATATGAAAAAGTAAATCAAATAATAATGCTTTGGAAAATTGTGTGAAATAATGTAATGTAAAGTATGCATGATTTGAACCTGCTAAATTTACCCTTCAACTTATTGTTTATCCCTGGCTTCTATGTTGCTTGCTTCTCACTTTAGTTGTTTACATCATGGATTATTATACCGTGGGCAGCGACACAAACACACCATAGGGGTAATGAGAGAAACTACTTTAAAACTCCATCCGGTTACATATAGAATGGATACGACTAAAACTAAGCTTTACTGTCATACCACCAGTAGTAGTAGTAGGCCTATGCAACAATGATGAAAAGACAAACAGGAAATGGCATTTATGTAGAGGGTAGAAATACTCAAACAATAGTACAATTAACAAAAGAGTATCAAGCATGTGCTGAATGGTAAACTATACTCCAAAAATATGAAATGTGCAGTTTTAGTATACATACATGATGATACATGTAAATCCATGCATCTTTAACCAGAATCTAGTAGTTTTTTGTGGAATGGAAAATTACCATAAATCATGTATAAATCAAAGTAAGAGTGATTATAAAATAGGAAAGGGGTTGAGTTGTTTGCAAATAAATAAAGGTGACATTAAAAATAAATTAAAGAATATATCGCTAGGTGGTGCTGGTGCGCTTCCACTGGCAGTCACTTCTTCATTGTCCCACCATGCGGTTGTTCCATGTGGTCAGAGATATTCAGGATATAAAGTAATATATGCCACATTTTACCGCAGGTAACAGTGTGAGTGTTACTCAGAAAAGCGCTATATAAATTGTATGTATTATTATTATGTTATAAACACGTTTCTAATATAAAGTCACCCAGTGCACCTGGTTGGCTATTTGACGTTCAACGTGGTCCAAACTTAACCAATGGAATCAACCAGTATGTCGATGACGCACATGTCATTTTTCGCAGAGAATTGTGGGTATTTGTAAATGATAAAATGTACCTTATAACGTCGTACGATACGTAAGGTTCCTATAACTTCATAAGGTGCATATTTTGGAATGAAAATCGCATGGAAGTCGTTCGTAATGTTTTACTATTTGTGTGCGATTAGGTGCAACCCTAGCCGAAAATGACATCCACGGCAATGAGTTGCTGTCCGTTTGCAGTAGTAGAGTTAAGACTATACTTTCAGGGATCATTTCTATAGTTTTCGACTTGAGAAATGAGTTTCTAAAGTGTTTGGTCTCGCTAACCACGATGAAGAGTCGTGATATTCCCTTCTGAGCGTGAAGCGGACAGTGGATAATGATTCAGTTCATACGTCCACTGTCATTGATGACCGTTCTTTGCTTCCTCGTGGAGCATTGAGGAAGGGAATATGGTCAGAGTGGTTATCCGATTACTTGTTGAAAACAAATGTCTGCCTTATCAAAAGGTCTTGGCCTGGGGAATTGATACGAAAACATGTTAGTTTACTGTATACAGTTCATAATTCTAGAATGTATTGTGCTGGAGACCCTTTAAAAGAACATATCACATTGTTTATTTTAGTACATTCTATATCAGTATGTGGGGATAGCTGTAGAATAAACTCTCGTAGACGTATTTATGATTCTGACGTTTTCAATCTACGAGAGTTGTAGGGTTCACGCCCCATGGATACAGGGACTTTCTGCACTATGCCCCATAGACACTCCAAACATGTACAAATTGAAAATAAAGGTGCTTACCCCCAAGCCCCAAATGTTAACTGTCTCTACGGGGTAGTAGTTTAATGTAATAATCCATATCTTTCAATAAAGAAGTGTTTTAATTTTTTCACCCTCGTTTACTTCCTGTTTACATTTAGTGTAATTCCGGGTTTCACCGGATGCGCCCCGTCACTACCGCCCATTGGGAACTTCCGACAGAATCGGCCACAGACGGCATTAAAACACTTCTTTATTGAAATATATGGATTATTACATTAAACTACTACCGCGTAGAGACAGTTAACATTTGGGCCTTGGGGGTAAGCACCTTATTTTCAATTTGTACATGTTTGGAGTGTGCAGAAAGTCCCTGCTGTCTCCATGGGGCGTGAACCCTACAACTCTCGTAGATTGAAAACGTCAGAATCATAAATACGTCTACGAGAGTTTATTCTACAGCTAATGTGGGGACATTAACTGGGAAGAGACGAGAGTGAAACGAACCTATGATCTGAAATGAACCCCAGTGGTGGAAGAAGTACTCAGATATTTTACTAAGTAAAAGTAGCAATACCACAATATAAAAATACTCTGTCCAAAATATTACTTGAGTAAAAGTATAAAAGTATTGGCAACAATTTCATTCTTAAGGTACCAAAAGTAAAAGTACTAAAATGTTTGAAAATAGCAGATCTACATGCTCACAATGCCACGCGACGTGTTGTGAGCTTGTAGATTGGCTATTTTCAAATAGCCTATGTATAAAATAGGTCTGAAGTGGTTAATGTATGTTTTAGAATATAATATTTTATATCTGCACAGTAACTTGTAACTAAAGTTTTCAAATAATTGTAGTGGAGTAAAAGCACAATATTTGCCTCTGAGATGCAGTGGTGTAGAAGTAAAAATATTGAAAATTGGAAATACTCCAGTAAAGTAAAAAATACCTCAAAATTGTACTTAAGTACAGTACTTGAGTAAATGTACTTAGTTACTTTAGACCACTGGCCCAGGCCCACCCCCCTCCCCTAAGCCTGGTGACGCGAGGTCCTAGGAGTAGGACCCCGGTGGGCCCCCGGACCTCAGTTTGAAAAGCACTGCTTCAGATCATTACGTAGTAGTGTGTATGTACGGTACATGCCGTTCCATTCCTGTGATTTTTTTTTAACCACTTCGAGTTCTTCATGTCAGCAAAACCATATGAGCAAAACTAGTGCAGTAACACAAAACTACGCTACACTTATAAAACTAACTCTATATGAATGAACATGTAGTGCTCAAAACATAACATATAACATGTTTTTGAAAAAAAAACATACTTTTGTTTGTGTTTCGGGTTAAGTTGTTTTTTGGCTGATTATTGAGCTGACTTAATGCAACTGCAGCTTTTATGTATTTATTTTTAAAGAAAATAATCGAAAATGTATTTATGTAATGTCAAGATTTCCATGAATTTATGTTTCATATGACTGTAAAACGGACATTGATTTAATAAAACTTTTCGGAAAAAATAACATGTTTTTCTTTGTTCTGTCTTTAGATTCGATTTCCTAAAACAATTTGTGACTTTGTTTCCATAAGCGCTCTATAAATAAAGTGTATACATTTTATTTATTTATTGTATCGGTATTATTATTATTTGTGCGTGACGTCGTGCGCAAACGTGAGCTCGCGACGTGCGCGCGCACGCCACACACGTCAGTAGCTTGTTGTCTTCCTTCACCTCCTCCATGCATGTTTTGGTCCCAACCGTCAACTTAGTGACAGCGCCTGAAACGAAACAACAACATATGTCATATGACAAAATACAACTTCAAAAATACAAAGACATGCCATCAGATTCCGTCACTTAAACGCAGAGAAAGGTACAAGAAAAGAGCCGCCTTTCTTCGGACAACGAGTAAAGAAAAACTGGGATAGCGGCCACTTTAAGTTAGCTAGTAGGCTAACGGCGTAGATGTTCGTCGCTGTTGTCATTTAGCCCATTTTTTTGGTCCCCCAGACCCCCCCAGGAAGAAGCAGTGTGAGTGGGGGGGCTTCGCCAGAAGAGGATGAACTGGCTCTTCCCCCTGTCGTCCAAAGGCTCCGGTCCTCTCCCACCTCCTCTCAGCAGCCTCCAGCAGCAACGACAGCGGCAGATAGACTCCCTCAAAGCGGCTCACCCCAGGTACCTTGACACGCCGCTGGGGGCTGGAAGGAAGTGCACGAGTTAGCCTAGCCCCCGTTTGGGAGCCTCGCTCTCCGCGATGGCTCCCGAGATGAGGGTCCCGCTGCCTCGGGTCCTGGCAGAGGTAGGGTCCGTCCAAATGCAGTGAAGATCACCTTTTTCGCAACATCGTATGCAGAAAGTAAAGGGAGCCCGAGACACCTACAGATGTTTGCAATTTCGCCGGAAAGTAAAATTTAACCGACGGGGTTGAAAAAAACGTTTAAATCGCTTATTTAGTCAGCCTATGCCAATGTTTTCCCATTCTACCCGGGTGAACCCCGACGGCTGGTGCAAGTACTGCTCCCCATTCGGCTACAATGGGAAAACATGACACTGGCTGACTAAATAAGCGATTTAAACTGTTTTTTCAACCCCGTTGGTTAAATTTTACTTTCCGGCGAAATTGCAAACATCTCTAGGTTTCCGGGACTACCTTTACTTTTTGGATACGATGTTGCTAAAGAGGTGATCTTCACTGCATTTGGACGGACTCTACCTCTGCCGGGACCCGAGACAGCGGGACCTCATCTCGCTATCGTGGAGAGTGAGGTTCCAAACGGGGCTAGAGTTAGCCTAGCTGTTATTAGCCTAGCATTGGATACATGTATACTGTTGCCCCCCGGCCAGTGGCTTTATTTTGTGACTGGGTACGTGGTCACTTGGCATGGATGAGGTTGGCTTAAGATTTTGCTCGAGGAACAGAGCATTTCTAAAAGCGTGTGGAACGCTTCTTTTCGACAAGCGACACCGTCGGAACTAAATCAGGCTTAATAGATCCTTGTAGCATCTATTTTTAGGTCTTTCATGTCTTGTGATCCCTTTGGCGTGTCTTGTCTCTTGGCGCATTAATTCATGTGGGTCATTAACAGAAGTAAACAACAACAGCATCGGTACACAGATTAAAGTATTATACGTTAGGTGTTTCCAGCTTCACAGGTAGCTTTAGCACAGAAAGAAAGTCTAAACCACTTTGATATAATCTACACACTGTTGCTATAATCAAATATGATATCATCTATTCTACACTGTTGCCAGTCCAATGATATATTCATATATGTAATAAAATCTACACTGTTGCTAGTCAAATATGACATATTTGATATAAGCTAATATATAAGTCAAATATATATATGGTATACTCTACTGTTGCTAGTTGCTAGTCATCAAATATTATATATATATATATATATATATATATATATATATATATATATATATATATTAATATTATATAAATATAATATTAATTATATTTATATTTGAAAAAAAATCTGTGATATGTGTGTGAGGAAAATGTGTTTCCCTCACAGCCTGCACGAAAACCCGGGACCCCTGAATAATCGACACAACATTTTCCCACAGACACCAGGCATAGCAGGCATAGCAGGCATATTGGTACACAAACTACCATACGCAAGCCATGACATTTGTGGCATGTGATCACAGAAGGAACAAACAAATCACATGCTTTATCTAGGTTGAAGCTAATAGTGTGAGATGTCTGTGACGACATGGGCAAAGTCTAGTCCAAGTATGTCAACACGACATGTACTAAATGCTGCACAATAATGTTTCAGAGCTTTGGAACACTTTATAATGGTCATTACCTAAAACTTTAAGCAGATGTGTTTATAGTGATGTTGTTGGAACTGTGGCAGAACCGGTTGTATAGCTAGCTACCTGGAGTCCTGGACATGATATAGCCTAAAGGGCTAGTGTTCACACAAAGCATGATAACTGCAAAGAGATAACTAAAACATACTACATAGCACAAAAAGTTTGGAAATCTGTGTTTGATAGATTATTTCTCTATTGTAACAATGTTTCGTGGCAATAACTTTTATACCGTTGGAAAAGCCTGTTTATTTCCTTTAAAAATGTTGCCCTATTATTTGTAAGGATTGGAACATGCATTTTTAGGATGAGCAGCACAGCTGAGTATGTGGGCTGGGCCCATGAAAAATGTGACATCCTATAGAGAGAGAGAGAGACACAGTCTCCCCAGTGTCTAACTCAATTGGATGGCAGTCCACACACCACTCCACAACTATAATGATATTGTTTGGATCAATTTCAGAGCGATTTTATGAAAGTTAGAAACACTTGACAGTCAATCAAACCCATCAGAAGGACATCTGGGATGCAATCGGTCTCACTCACCCTCGGAATCACATGAGTGAATTGTATTATGAAATGGAGATGAGGAGACGATTATGAATAGCTAACGCTAGCTCAGGTATAGATAATTGTCTCACCTCCTTTATTCCAGCACCTCAGAGGCGGAGATCTCATCTCACTCTCGCTCTCTGCCTCCGTGTGTGCACTCCCAATGCAGCACAGCGCAAATGTCATAAACATAATCGTTCTTCGGTGATGATCACATAGTTATCGATATCGTTATAGTTATTGTGCTTGGTATGAACGGCCCTCAAGTCCAAATATTGCCAATCAATTTTATCTGCTGTGTGTCTGTGCTTTGTGATTTAACCCAGAAGTAGCAGTCTGATTCCCTCATTATATAGGGAAAATCTCTCAAAATCTCACTTTTCGCACATATTGATTGATTGAGGTTTTTATCAACAAAAAAATGCATATCTCACACATATCTGTGCTCAGCTGAGCACATTTTGTCATGCCGTCAGTCTAGCATACATATGTATGCACCATTTAGTGTTCCAAAAGGTTGATTTGGGAATGATAAGTAATAAATCTGCCTTTTCCTCTCTCTCTCCTCTCTCTCATCTCTCTCTCTCTCTCTGCAGCCTAGCAGAGATCCAGAAGGATGTGGAGTATAGGATACCATTCACAGTCAACAACTCCACCATTAGCCTCAATGTGTGAGTATGCTTTCAGATCTCATTCCTGTCTTCTAATACTGGCCTTCTAGCCCAGTTCACCTGTAAGTTCACTATTGGTGCCTTTCCATTGTACAGAACTAGTTCAGCTCTACTCAACATGACTCGCTTCTTTCAGCAAAAATGTTTTATTTAGCACGAAAATAGAAAATACACTAGTATAAAGCCCTGAGGGACTCCGGTCAACTATATAAGGTTAACGCTAATGCTGTCTGGAAATAATCTCTATTTAACCTGTACAGTTCAACAAAAAACTGGGTCTGCAGTCGCTCAATATCGATTCATTTATAGCGGCTAGTTTAAAAGTGTGTTAACAGTATTCAGGAGCTTCCATGCCATATAAGGGAGCCCATCCTGATACAATTGCGAAATGACTCTAGTGATGACACTCGTGACTCCGTAATAACAGTAAACAGTGACAGGAGCAAGTAGTGGGCTCACTTTCCAGTATTACATGCATGACAGTAAATCAGTCATAAACAGAGCTGGGCATTTCCAATTCTGGAAATCCACAGACTAAAATATAAGAGCCTGCTTTTTATATTTCATTTGTACTGTGGGATTGATTATGATCTCTGAGACATACCGTGTTCTCTCTCTGATGTCCTTAACAATCATCCTATTCCATGTTCTCCTCTCTGTCTCCCTGTTTTTTTCTCTCCATTTCTTCCTCTCCTTCCTTCCCTCCCTCTCTCTCTGGTCCTCTCTGCCATTCCTCTTTGCTCATTCTTTTCATTTCTCTCCCCATTACTGCTTTCTTCACTCTATCCCTCTCTCCTCTTCTGGTTTCACACTATCTCTCCTTCTCCTGCCATCTTGCTTTTCTCCTTTCTTCCTTCCTTGCCACCCTTCTCTCCCCTGTCTCTCCACCCCTCCCTCCTGTAGTCTGCTGCCTCCTCAGTTCCCTCAGGAGAAGCCGGTGGTCAGCGTCTACCCTCCTGTCGGCCATCATCTAGTGGACAGCAACAATGGCACCATGGTTACAAGCCCCGTCATCACTAATGTAAAGACAGCGCCCAACCCATGGCAGATTTTAGGGGCCGATACCTTTCCCAATTTTGAGTTTTAGAGACCTAATTACTGATGTTTTGACCAATATATTTGTAATTTGTCAAGAAAAAAAACAATAGGAAAAAAAGGAGATAAAGTTTGAGGGTTAAAGTGTTTGCACAGTGTGAGAAACCCTATGTTATAATGTTCGAGGAAGGCATAAATAAAACGACTAAAAGAAAGAAAATGGATCTCCATCTCTGGTCGTAGTCAGCATGTTTAGTTTTACCTGCAGTTTTTTGTTGTTTGTTGTATTCTTTTTTGCTCATTGAGATATGTGTGTGTGTGTGTTTTTTGTAGTTCGGGATGCACTCAGACTTGGGTAAGGTCATCCAGAGTCTGTTGGATGAGTTCTGGAAGAGTCCGCCTGCCCTGACGTCTAGTGGCCCCACTGGGTTCCCATAGTGAGTACATTCTCATGTCATATATTCCAAAGAAGTGGACTTCGGTGGGTAGCAGTCAGTGTGTACATACTATACATCCTTCCACTTGTGCGTGAATTCAGTATTTATCATATTATCACCAGTTCAAGTGAAATAATGAAACCCATGTTCATTTCTGCCGCATCATGATGAGCTGTAAGAATACGGCTGTAGCATTTGTCATGGCAGCTCCTGATTTGATTCACTAGAAAACCAATATTTCTATCTTAGCAAATTAACTTACTGTGTCCCTTCCATCCCAGCAGTATGTACAAACCATCAGGCATGCCACCGTACCCGGCACAAGGCTTCCACTATGGTCCTCGGCCCGGTCAGTCACCAGGCCCAGCTCCGATGCCTCATCCCGGGGTAGACACTACGTACTGCCCTCCTAGAGCGCCAGCACCATATGGCCTGATAAGTGACCTACCACTGCCTGTGCCCATGGTAGACTCACAGGTAGGCTGATGAATGTCACACACACACACACACACACACACACACACACACACACACACACACACACACACACACACACACACACACACACACACACACACACACACACACACACACGCTAGAGCTTTAATGGGACCTGAAAAGTTTAGCCCAACTGGGACCGAACCTGTCAATGTTCTGTCTGAACTTTTATTAAGCCCGAAACCGATTACAGTCCGACAGCAGCAGCCTTTTTTCTCCTCATTAAATCTTATATTGTACTGTACCTGCATCTAGGAATGGTTACTCATCAAGAACAGGAGTCATTCCATGTTTTGTCCAACTAGCAGTGTTACGCTCATTCTATTTTTCAAAGTGACCGTTGGCAGTTCTCAGATTAACACATTAATTAGTTAGGCAAGCGCTTCATTCTAATGTGGGATGCACACTCAAATGTGCAGAGGAGGTTCATTGCTGGTAGTGACAGCTGAACTACATTTCCTCTGTAAAAAGCCACAATCCTTTTGGATCAACTTGTGTCCAATGTTGCTGGCCGCCACAGAATCTGTAATTTTAACATCAAAACTTAGTAGCACGTAAAGGTGGAAACCATTGACCGGTAAAATGTTTAATTGGCCGGTAATTATAAACACAACCGTGTGCTGCAGTTATAGAATAGCCTATTCGTTGTACGATGGTGTCGCGCGTTGAAAATATCAGAGCTACAAGCTCACAGCACGTCGCAACGTGCCGCGTTGTGAGCTTGTATGTCTGCTATTTTTGATACGCCACAACACAGCTGAGAGACACAGCTGTGTCTCCTCCTAATCAGCGCTGAGTAGGGTGGTTCGCTCGGGTGTTGATAAACAGAACCGGTATTTTCCGAGGTGATCTGAACCTGAATCTGAACCAAACCGGACCCAATTGTCGATAAAGGGACCCGTCCAGAACACGTGTGGGTCGTGGATATTATGCAAGTACAGTGACTGTCTGTCTGCAATGGATACAGTGGTGAAAGTTGGTGAAAGCAACTATAGAGGCAAGTAATCAACCTCAACCTAAAGCCCAAAATATATATTAATTTGTTTATACTGTGTGACGGTGTTGCGCAGGGAAAGGCTGTGGCGCAGGGTAATTAGGACTCGCCCCAAAACACCCTCGCTCCCATTTTTCAGGCGGACCAGCGATTCTTGTATTATTGTATTTGTTTTACTGAGGATAAGGGTAGAAATAGGTTTAGGATTAGGTATAGTTTTACTGAGGTTAAGATTAGGAATAAGGTAAGGTTTAGGCATAGTTTACTGATATGTTTAGGAATAACAGGCGAATACCGCCGGATTTTCCCCAGGGCGACTGTGTTTTGGGGCGAGCGGGCGTTTTGATATTCGTCACGCAGCAGTTCACTCATGCCCACTTTATTCATTTCATTTTTGTCAAGCGACATCTCTGCATGATATAGACTATAGTAGATCATATCATTTAGTTAACAGATTGCATCTGTGATAAAGTGGAAAGAAGCGCAGCTCTAACGTAACGAGGTGTAATGATCAGTTAAGGTGCATGTATGCAGAGCAAACACGCATGTGACGTTAATTATAATATGGCCGGTAAATTTATTCTTTGGCCGGTAAAATATAATCCTGCCGGCCATGGTGGCCGGCGCAAAAAATGCCTAAACAAAAGGCTTTGATTGGAAACCGTAGTCGATAGAGAGACATCTAGCAAACCAGTAATGGAAAACATTTCCAGAAAGACAGATGACTGTTTAATGTTATTTGGACACTGTTCACCTTGTAGGCTGACTGTCTACTGTATAATGAGACTGCTGCTTGGCTTTGCTGCACAGCGGCTACTGATATCGGCTGCACTACACTGCAGTATGCTTTGTGATGTAAAAGGCTCCTAATACAAATGTATGAATATAAAGGCCAAACCTGACATGAGCCGTGAAATAATATGTCAGGAATAAAGACCGACCGAGCCCGAACTCGGCAGGTTCGGGCAGAGATCTTTAGCTCTTAACACACACGCGCGCACACGCGCACACACACACACACACACACACACATACACATACACATACACATACACACACACACACAAACACCGCTCTATCAGTGCACTGCCATGCAGTGTTGTCTATTCGATGGCATTTAAATACTGACGTTTTTATAGTGGTTCCACAAGCAAGCCAGTGTTTTCTATGTGGTTTCAGAGAGTGGTGAGGTTCTGTAAATGCATTGTGAATCCCCGCTGATATTAAAAAACAAATGTTCTTCCAAAAGCATGTACTCCACTACTTTAACTCAAGTACAAATGTGACTTTCAAGGAGTAATATTTGACTAGAGGTGTGTATACTTTGACTAATGGGGTTGTGTACTGGGCTGGCAACAAGGCAGAGTTTCACTTTTAGTTGTGTCGGAGGATCATTTCTGAGAAATTGCCTGATTACATGCCAGATGTTTCTACCACCCCTTAGACAAAAAACACAAATTGAAACATGTCTAAGAAATGTGTGTGTTTCTTAGAAATGTTTCAGTTACAAAATCGTGGGATAGAAAATGTAGGGGAAAAAAAATAAATGTTTCAATTTAACAATGTTATTACTGTGCTTCACAATGACGATACATGAGGGATGTTAAAGTTACAGGGTAACAGGAGTTGAACTGGTATAACGTTGACAACACACAGGCAGAGATAGTGGATGAAAGCAAGGACTTGTTTAGAAATGGTCAGGAAAATTAGTTATGAGATTGTGCAACTTGTTTAACATTTGTTGACTACCTCTAAACAGTCATGGCCTCAAGCCTCCCCTGTGACCCATGGTGCTGTTAAATATAGAGTAAATTGCAACATAATCAACAATTTGATGTCTCTTCTGCTTATTTTGAAAACAACGGTTTGAAGGATTTCAGCAGTGAAGGATTAAATTGTCTAAAACAGTGCAGATGCAGCCCAAGGATATCGTCTTGGTCTGTGTTGTACTAAATGGAAAACATTTTGGTCACAGCTACACAACTTTATTGTAACGTCAGCTCACCAACATGGAACATTGTGCAATTAATGTCCATATATGTGCTATTAATGTCCATATAGGCTCAAAGGAGAAACGCCCCATTCTTCAGTTAAAGCCTGGAGCATAGGAAAAACAATACTTCAGCCGATACAATTCTTTTGTCTTGCCAATGCTGACACACTTGAATGTGGCCCCAGTACCAGGATATAGCCTAACGTACAGCTCCATCTGGTGGACAATTTAATAGTGTATATACTGTACCTAGATATAGAAGAAAGGTCAATAAATGAAGCTCATCTGTCAAAAGTTTATCATGGAATGCTGCTTTGCCCAGCGCCAGTGGGTCAAAATGCAGTGTTGAAGTGAGACCATTTAATTTTGTAAAAGTGTGTAAAACGTCTCTCTGCCAGTGTGATGACATCTACCTGACACATTGCTCCACAAGTGGTCCAGTGTTCATCGGTAGAGGTTTAATGTGTCTGTCTGTCTGTCTTTCTTTCTCTCTGACTCTCCCAGGCTGGGCTAAATGGACACATGTACAAGATGCCAGAGATTCCAGAGTCTTTTCCTGAACTCTCTGAAATAAGGTAGACCCATACACTGTAAAATGGACCCTTATTATGGGACCATTTGGTTCCATTTTTACACTACAGAGTTACACTAACACTCAGCGTTTTCCTCGTACATCTGCTATTTTGGAAACACAAATCTTCCCTTCTGGGGGTCCCTGGCACAAAACATTTTCAGATGGGGGTCTGCGGCCAAATACACATCAATTTGGTGGTCCTTGGCACGGAAAAGTTTGAGAACTACTGACAAAGAAAACCTTCTGCACATAAACTCTGGCCTTTGCTCTGAACCTGCCTTTCGTCTGTTGGTTTGTCCCCAGTGTGTCCCAGCTGAAGGACATGTCTGAGCAGGAGAATATGCTGCTGGACTGCTTCATGAGCCTGCCACAGCTCAAACAGGTGACCAGTGACAAAGAAGAACTGGTTACCAGTATAGTGGCCATGGCCAGTGAGTACCCTTCCCCGCTTTTGACACAGATCATTCACTTGACAAATGGCATTGATAATACATAGAATAAATAACAAAAATGAAAAGTCATAACGCGTGAATGTCAGCGTACGCATTGGTAACATGAGGTAATCCAGGTGCATGTTAGCTCGAATGGACTTGAACAATAGAGCATTTCTGACGAGAGCAAGGCAGTATGTTGAACAGGCTCTGCATGGATAAATGGTCCTCAGTGTGCGTCAGACATCCGTTTGTCAGAAAGTAGACAGAAGTAGAGAGAGTTTCCCTAAAGGCCTTTTCACCCCTTTCCGTTCCTCTCAGAGAAGAACCTGCATATGGAACCACAGTTGGAGGAGAAAAGGCAGGAAATGCTGTACAAGGTCAGTGTAGAGCATTTAATCTCCACCACACTTGAGCACACACCCAACACATGAGCCTGTACTGCAGTGTGACCGCTGTTGTGTTGTGTTCACAGTACGAGCTGCTCACCCAGATGAAGTCTGCCTTTGAGACGAAGATGCAGAGACAGCATGAGTTGAGCGAGGTAAGAGCGCCTAAATATGTTGGGTCCATCTGGTATTTTCGGCACGCAACACCGTCATACGATAATAGGTTAACTACCATTCCTGCCTTTTGACTCCGTAGAGCACATGGTGTTGTTGTTGATGCAGTCGATCCAGGACTTTACACTGGTTTCACCTCTGCTCGTCTGCTGTGCCTCCGGTCTGGCTAAGTCACTCCAACAAACACAATTGGCCATGTTTGCGGGAAGGAAGCCAGACACGGACAGTGTTCTCTTTCACTAGCGGCTCCTACAGCTTGCCCTGTCCTGTGGGAAGGTGAACTGAGGTCTTATCGCATTTTTCCCAAACAAAACAAAGCAAAGCAAAATGTCAAACTGTGGCTCAGGCTGTGGCTCAGGCTCACACAATCGGGCCTCCTTTTCCCCTCACCCCAACATCCCTCTGTAAAAAAACTCATTTTTGATAAACAAATTGGTTCCGTCATCAAATCCAGCTTTCAGCTACGATTAATTGCCAAGGTGAAAGCATTTCTCCCTGCCAAACACCTCGAGATGCTTATCCATGCCTTCATTTCATCCAGGCTGGACTATTGTAATGCACTTTATTCCGGTATTGACCAATCGGTTCTCAGGCACCTGCATCTAGTTTAGAATGCTGCTGTGCGCCTCCTCACAGGCACCAAAAAACGTGATCATATCTCCCCAGTCCTGGCCTCACTCCATTGGCTCCCTGCCAAATTTATAATTGATTTTACATTTTTAATAACTGCTTTTAAATCTCAATGGGATGGCCCCCTCTTATTTAGCTGAGCTTGTTGTACACTACAACCCACCTAGAGCCCTAAGCTCACCTCTCTCTACCGACTCCCACAGCAACCGCCCAACTGCTTTCGCCGTGGTTGCCCCCAGGCTCTGGAACGATCTCCCCCTTTGCATCAGATCCGCCCAGTCCATTGAGTCCCTACCCAAGACTCACTTTTTTGACTTGGCTTTTAACCAAAATTGAGTTTTAACTTTGATTTGTTTTTAATTGTTTGTGATTTTATTGTATTTTGACTGCATTTTGTACTTGTTTTGTTCTCTTGACCTGTACAGCACTTTGGTCGGCGACAGTCGTTTTAAAATGTGCTATATAAATTGATTTGATTTGAAAGAGTATAAAAATGACACACGATGCCTCCCTGCTTGGCACTCAGCAGTAGCGTCAAGGTTTGGATTGGTGGGAAGTCCCTGCGACATACTAGTGTCATATCCAGGGGCTTTGCTTGTACATCAAGCCGCCTCACGCTGCAGAAACAGGAGATGGGCTCCTTCCTTATGGGTCACATGGCTTTGATTGATTGATTGATGTAGTTTATTTAGAAAGACATGAGAATAGTACATGACAGTACATAACAGTACATGGAAGTACAAATTCACAATACAAGGTCTACTAAACTGGAAACCCTCATTAAGCATAACGCTTGTTTAAGATGAGAACCCCATGCACACAAATCATGATGAAATATAAGAGGTAGGCAGATATACACACTATTATACAAAATCTCATACAATCAGCTTTCAGGTTACTGGTATGACGAGAGAAAAAAAAATATATATATATATATATATATACAAAAGAGGAAAATGAAGGAGGGGGGGGGTAGGGGGGGGTAGGTTAAGACTTAGACAGGGGCCATTTTCGAATTGCAGCCTCCTGAAGGTGTATCTTTAGGGCAGTTTTGAAAGTGAGTAGGGTTTTACACTCCTTTACTCCTTTTGGTAGGGCATTCCACATTTTTGATGAATAGCATGAGAACGAGTTCATACCCTTAGTTGAGCCAAATCTGGGTTGAACATGATCAGTGGAGCTGCCTCTGGTGTTATGATCATGGACTTCATTAACATTTTGGAAGTATTTTGACAAATACAGGGGGATCCCAATGTTGTGGTGTATCTTGAAGACCAGGCCCATAGCAAGTTGCTGTACTCTGTCCTCAACCCTAAGCCATCCAATCCTAGCAAAATGAGCAGGGGTTAGATGGGTTCTGTGATTGAGGCCAAGAAGTAGCCTTACAAGTTTGTTTTGGGATGTTTGGAGCCTTGTTTTTAAGGCCTTGGAGGTGTTGTGATACCATGAAGTGCATGCATAATCATATTCATAATGACCTCATAATGGCTCAGGAACCTTCAAGGCTACTTAATGTTATATGTTGGCCATCATATCTACATTGACATTTTGTACATATCCTTCCAATGGCAATAATTAAGGCCTTTCTGGCGGCTTCCATACAAAATGTAGTCTGTGTGGGTCCAAATATTGTGTAATGTAGAGCTTCTTCAGGTGTAGTTTTAAACATACCGATAATCGTTAGTTCATTTGATTCTAAGTAACTATAGTTTTGAAACTGAGAGCTGCCAGTGTTACTAATCAGCTCTGATAGTATAATGTCCGAGTTAGCAACAGTAAGTAAGGGCGGCGGCATGGGTTGAACCCCTGCCCACTAACGTGTGTCTCCTGTATGTTTGTGGTCCTGTGTGTGTCAGGGTTGCAGTCTGAGTGCGCTTCAGGCCCGTTTAAAGGTGGCAGCCCACCAGGCGGAGGAAGAAGCAGAGGAGACGGCTGAGACCTTCCTGGAGGGACGCACAGAAATAGAGGACTTCCTGGCCAGCTTCATGGAGAAGAGAACGGTAACGGAGGCTTTGACTTTGACCTCTTTCTTGATAATAATAACATGTAAAATACATACATTGTCACACCATTATCAAAACGATAAAATGCAAAAAATCTGCGGCTTATTTTCATCGCACGTGCGCGCGCGCGCGTGTGTGTGTGTGTGTGTGTGTGTGTGTGTGTGTGTGTGTGTGTGTGTGGGGGCTCAAGTCCAGGCACCCAATGGTGCAAAAAGTGTGCTTGTGCATGTCTGTCCAAGCACCCATAGGTCCGGTGCAAGAAAATGTAGGGGGTAGATGCCTGAAGACAGAGAGAGATATTTCAAACAATTATTTAACACATTCTATACCAGTGGTTCCCAAACGTTTTAGCTTGAGACCCAAAAAATACATTTTGATGTCTCCCTGGGACCCAAGCTAGTGAAAGAAATAATAGCTGCTGTACAAGCTCTTAGATAAGGTATTTTCTTTTTAATTGATGAAATTCTTTTGAAAGATGTTTGAATTCCTTTTTTAGAATATTTTGAAATAATTAAACAAAATATAGGAATCATTTGTCTGAGAGGAACAAGTATCTCTTTCTGTCTACTTGGTCTGTGTCTCAGGTGGGCTGTGGGCAGTTCAGAAACCTGCCGTGACATCATCAAACGTGTTTATGCAAGAAAAATTGCCTCTATTTCAGCGTGCTAACTTTCAAAGGAAAATAGATCAAGGAAGTGACATCTACATAATTTTCTCTAACCAGCAATTCTAGCTGGCAGATTCGTCACACTGGGTGGCAAACTGCAGCCAGAAGTTCGATGGAATGAATTGTAGTCGATGCGAGCCCAGTGGCTCCGCTTATGAAAAAACACTATTTCTAGACGACCGCAACCTTTTGTAAAAGATACTATAATAATAAAAGAAGACAAACAGCATCGCACTGTTTTCTGCTGTGTTGCTTTTTGATGTGCACACTGTGTTCTTCAGATACCTCACTACACTTTTATATGTATTATAAAGGCCTTTGCAGACAGGGTGCGATTCGTCAATCAGCTTTTACCACATGCGAAAAGACGCACGAATCGAACTGGGTTCGATTGGAAAAAAAACGCATCGCCGCATCGCATCGCCGCACGGTAAATTCGGAGCCAGTGTGCATGAGGTCATTGAGAACCATGTGTTCATTAAAAAAATTATATTGTACGTTTTTCCGTGCGACAAATCGCACCCTGTCTGCAAAGGCCTTAAATGTAGTATGTTTCTGACTGTGCCAAAGTATGTGTTATCGCGAGACTGTCCTTCATTGCCAGCCGGACAACTAAATCTCGCCATACTACAGAGACAAAAATGATACCTGGTGCTGTTTAGATGCCTCAATAACATTACGTAGTGTGCACATCGAAAAGCCAGTAATATGTTGTCTTTTTACATTCCTTAACCTACTTTATGACAAAGGTTGCAATCGTTCAGAAAGTGTTTGTTCATAAGCTGGTCCAGCTGGCTCTCATTGACCGATCGCAATGCATTTCGAACTTTCGTTTCGAGTTTGGCACCCATGTGCATCGATGGCGCATGGCCGGCGTCGAGCGCTTCCATTCCTCCTTAATCAAGTTCCTTGGAACTTTCCAGTAAAAGAAAGGCTGTCGTTTCTTTTAGCGTGGAATCCCCATCGATGATGTCATAGGTAGGCAGGTTTCTGAACTGTCCATAGCGCACCTCTGAGCCACAGAGCGAGTGGACAGAAATGGTGCCATCTTATAATGAGCTTTACTGAGAACCAATTATATGATGATAAGGTTGAAAACAAAACTGTGTGGTTGACGAGACATTTGAATTTCAACCGTTTTTTGTGCTAGTTTTAAGTCAATCCATGTTACAATGTTTTACAATAATTATTTATTACTGAGATGCAAAGCTCCAGAACATCGCTTGGGAGCAGAGTTTTCTGTTTCAAAATAAGCATCGACACCCTGCAAGACCTGAGCGTGTCAGAACGTTGTTTGATTTGCACTGGCAGATGTGGTGTTAAAGTACTTAAGCGTACATGTGGTAAACACAGGTTCTTATTAGTATATCAGTCACATTATGAGTTAAGTGCATGTCTAAGTGTAACTTCATGTGACTTTCTACAGCTTTGCCACAGCAGAAGGGCCAAAGAGGAGAAGCTACAACAGGCCATTAACACACATGGACAGTTCCCCACCAGCCACTAGAACTCAAGGTAAAACACACACGCACAGGTTTCACACACCAAATAAAAAGGGTGTAAGTGATTTTTCCCCCCTGTTATAAATAAGTGTTAAATATCTCTATCCCTATATCTGTTTTAGTTAATTGCAGTCATTTTGTTTTGGGCTATAGGGCTGGAGTTCTCTCAACCAGCAACTGGCACCCAAAAGGTTAAGAAGTTATAGAGGCAATGAGAAGCACACACAGACGAAGAGGAGGACAACTAACATGACGGTGACGATGATGATTAGACCTAAAGACTCAGTCCAATGCTGTGGCCACATTTGGGTCAAAGACCCCCCCCGCCCCCTACCCCACAGTGACGACGATGATTAGACCTAAAGACACAGTCCAATGCTGTGGCCACGTTTAGGTCAAACAACCCCCTCATACCCCCTTCCCCCTCATACCCCATCTGCACAGACAGGAGAAAACAATCAGAATGGGTCAATCTTATTTCTGGAATCCAACCGATTGCAATTCGATGTATAAATCTGACCCCGTTGGAACAGACAAAGACCCTCTCACTGCTCCACGACACTTTCAGTTTCCATTTCTATTGCAGACCCAGGCCAATAACTCTTGACACACTAATCGTGAAACTATATCTGCCCCAGAGTTGCCATGTCTCATAAACACAGACATGAACAGTCAACTCTGAGCAGGGAGTTTTACCGCCTCCAAGCCAACAGGGAACGGCGAGGAGAACAGCGTTGTCACAAGAGTTTGAACCCAGTGGAGGTGTTGACAGCAGTCAAGCTCTGTTGATGACAACGTAGGAAATGTCCCCCACTCGCCCGGGCCCAACACTTCCTAAATAGCATTATAGCGTTTCCTTCACCCTGATGATAAAGATAACTAACGACGATGGTGTTTTCTGATGCACATATGTACTTGAATTATTATTATTTTTAGAATTGTTGAATTTGGAACGGTATTGAGATGGAATGTTGTGCAGAAAGAGCTACAGAAATACTCAACCACCACAATGGATACTGTATTTATACTGTTAATAATAGGCTTTATGGTAATCAAAGACACTTTTATGTTCTTATTTAATTTGTTAGGGGAATAAAGCATTTAGAATAAACCTCTGTGTCTGTGATATATGCTCCCACACTCACACATTAAATGTGCTGTAACTGTAAAACTGTGAGAGATTCATGGAGAACTTCCCTGGGTTTTACACCAAGGTGGGTGCTTTTGCTAGTATTTCAGCAAGAATTGTCATCAGGATATAAATGGCACTCAATCTCTTTGGCAGTGCATTTATTAGATGATCATTTTACATCAATGGATATAGAACACGTATGACACCACAGGCTAATGATGTAGGACACATGGCTTTGGGCTTCAGGGATTTACAGACCATCAAATTCTGTCACGGTTGCGCTCCACAGTTGTGCTGCTTCAGTGTCGAGTCTAACGGTCCATATACACCAGGAGCCTTTATTTCGTGCGACTAATTCACATTAATTTAAACTGCTGTTTGTGTCATGAGTACATGCACCTCAAATATTACGTGGCGTCTTGCTTAATGCATGTGTAGATGCAATATGTTAGTGAATGTAAACATGGCATCAGTGTGTTCCTCTCAGGGTATTTGGCGTATTAACTCACTTGTAGCAGTAGGGGGAGGTGTTGGTTCTCAGCACGCCCTGCATCAGTGGCTCTGTTCAGCCTTGTACAGGGGGTTGATACTGATAGGCAGACCCACACCTGAAAATATTTTGTGCCAAGGACCCCCATGCAAAATTTGTGTTGCTAGAATGTTTTAAAAGAATTCCGTATTTTTAAAATTATTTCCATTTATTATTTTAAATGGCAGATCTACAAGCTCACAATGTGCCACATTGCGATGCGTTGTGAGCTTGTAGATTGGCTTTTTTCAAATAGCCAATGTATACGGGTTTGATGCTATGTTAATTCATTTTGCTGGGGACCCTCTGGACCCCCCCAACCCCACTTTGAGAACCACTGCTTTCAATCACAGCTCATGCACACAGTTACATTTCAGTATCTAAGTCTTAATTAAAACCCTAATGAGTCTGGGCTATGTTTCCACTGATCATTCACTCCTTTTCTTTGTTACCCATTTCCCTCTGACAGATTTGACAAAGAATTGTATTGACTATCATGCAGTGGTGAACAACATACTCGACTCCAGTACAGTAAGTCAGTATATAAACTTCTGGTCAAATATTACTCAACTACAAGTGAAAGATGCTCTTGACAAATTTATACTCGAGTTAAAGTACCAGAGTACTTACTTACCCAGTAATAATAATACATGCTTACAAGTATGCTTTAAAAAGTATTCAAAAGTACAAATTACATTTTATTTTATTGTTTCGGCCTGGCAAGAGAGTATGTTTTGCACCCTGTCCATGTGTCGTCCTGTCCTTCTGTCTGTGACCAGCTAATCTCCCGCAATGTTGGCCAAAGCACTAAGCAGAACCTCTACCCCGAATTTTTCAGATCAGCCTGTCATAGCGCCACCATGAGGCCGATTTTTGCAAAACAATTGTTTTAATATTGCCCTCATTTATCAACGTGGTGTAGACCAAATAATGGGCGAGATCACCGCAGTTTTCGGCATTTATCAATCTTATCGTGACTTTGACTTCAGCGCTCAGATCTCACGTCAGGTCTGAGGGCGTGTAGACTTTGGCTACACCCGTTTGTTCCATTGTAGACATGCGGAGCAGCGTCGTCTGACAGGCATCTGGACACGTGTCCATCCAAAATGTATATCTAACACACTAATAAATAATCCCTGTGAAAATATAACATTTTATAAACTCATTTAAACGAACTGCTTTAACAGTCATTCAGATAAGATTGCAGATCTGGCTGCATTGATTACGAGCCCAGCATTGGCCTTTGAAATTGAGTCTATATGGAAGTGACAGTTCATATGACTGGCCTGTAGTTTTGCTGTTTTACCCCTGCTGGTGTCAGAAATATTTGTTCTCAATGGAAGTGGGTGGGTTTGACGAAATTTAGACTTGATTTTCTTACCTTAATAAACACTGTCATAAATACTATATGCTTCCGGTCGCTAGTTTAAAGTCTCCTTTCAATCATCATGATATGCGTTTTGCTAAATTATGGTCCCATTTATTTTAAAATTGATGTAATGTAGGGTATGCTCTAGGAGGGGTGGGATGATTTGATTGACAAGCTACACAACCTGCATCAGTGGCTCTGTTAAGCCTGGCCCTTGCACAGGGGGTTGATACTGATAGGCAGACCCACACCTGAAAAGATTTTGTGCCAAGGACCCCCATGCAAGATTTGTGTTGCTAAAATGTTTTAATAGAAATCCGATTTGTTTATTTTCCCCGTCCCCTGCTCTTGATTGACAAGCTACCCAACCAATAGCATTCATTTCCGGTTGCATTAGGCCAAGAGAGAAATAGCAAGAGTCACCATCTCCGGTTTACTTCCTGTATCTGCGTGAAGTAGGTGGATGCCTTTTTAGGAGACAGGAAGCAGGTTGGAGTCTATTCATTGGAAGAGTGAACGTGAACACAACTTCTGAACCATTCTTTAGCTCCATGGTTGCTGAACTAAATATTGGACCCAATCGTCACAAGACACACAATATTTGCAAGATTTTCATACTAAAATGGCTTTTTTTAGAGACACAAATTGGGAGAAAATCTACTCTGTTATCGACCTTTCTCTATCCCAGCAACACACTCTCGCGAGATTTTGGTAAGATTTCTGAAGAATCCATCTGCAGTCTGACGGACGAGACAAAAAAGGGCTCTGTCCCTTATATTATATTGTATTACTATATTAGATTGTATGCTCTGTCCGCATAAGATATGTTCTAAAAACTGATAAACTGAGATTCTATATGTGAATATAGTACGTGAAATCATTATGGAAATTAAATAAAATCTGTGTTACAATGCTATCATTTTCCATTATTACAGTAACTGTCTTGATTGATGGTGTATGATTTGGGATTGGGAATCATGACATCATGACAACGGTCGGTTTCAGCCGTGGCATTTAGCTCCAACCAAATGTACGCTAGGATTGGCTGTATAGGATCCTTTGATAAATCTCACTTGGACGTTGGCGTAAGGGTAAATATAAGGCAAAAAATAAGCCGTTTTTTACACTCAATTGATAAATGAGGGCCAGTATCTCTATAGTCATTAGATCAACACGGATCTGTCCGATTTTCCATATTCCATCCTGATTGGCTAAGATTGGCTGCCTTGAAAGTTTGCAGGATTGGTCCGTTAATGTGTTATAACGGGCCGATTGGCATTTTTAACTATAACTGCACCGATCTACGTGAAACTTTGCATACACACTCCCTATAGGCCAAGGAAAAACATCTGCCATCTGATTTTTATAGCGCTACCAGGCAGACTTTTGTAAAACACATTTTTGGATATTACTCCTTCAGATTCAGTCCAAATACTATACTGTGTACCGCAAATCGGTACACAGTATCTCTATAGTCATGTGATCCTGACGGATCTGTCCGATATTTCATATTCCATCCTAAGTGGCTAACATTGGCTCCCAAAGTCTGCAGGATAGGTCCGTTTTGAACAAAATGCCTCAAATCATGAACGCAGCGTGCAATTTTCGTGAGATTGTGCACGCACATTCCCACTAGGCTGAGGAAGAAATAACCCCATTTTCACATCGGCCTGTTATAGCGCCACCAGCAGGTCTAATTTAGCAAAACGCCTCTGTTAGGTTCTTGATCGTAATCTTAAACCCCCTTGCTGTTAATCACACACAGATGAAGAATTTTACACGTGACACACGAGATCTCTTTTACTCGTACGAGGATTGTAAACGACCATGTATCTCACTGGACACGATCCCAACTTACAATGGCGCATCCTCCCCTCTACCAAGCACTTTATTATCACAAGACAGGAGAAAGGAGGAGACAGTGGAGTGGAATTCTACTAGCTGATAAGGACTGTCAGACATATTACACATTGGATTAATACATTGCAGGAATTCCATTAAATGAATACAAATCAAAGAAAGAACTTATATACACACATTATAATATATATCTCTGTACACAGATATTATAAACTGGTCCTAACATTCCCTCCTGTTGTTCATTTAATTAATACTTCTGAACATCAATCACATTTTTCTTGCCTTCACATTTCAAAATGAACATCATAACAGGATTTTTATTAATCAACCCAACAACTCAAACATTTGCCTCTTCGCTTCCAGTGGCCTTGGGACTAACTTTCTATGTCACTCTCAAATAGGGCTTGAAAGGAATACACACTCTCGTGTGGAGTGGAGCACTTGGGACAAATCTCGTCATCAGTCTGAGACAACGCCGCATGTCTGCACGACCTTTTCATTGACCATACACTAATGGTCTTGCTTTGCGTCACTAACATTCTTGGAATTAATGTCATCTGAAATAAAAAACACCACATGTCCTTTTTATCAGAAACGCAGACCCCTCCACTCGCAGCAGTCAAAAGGTTAAGAGTCCATCTATTCTGGACGGCCATTAACGACGCTGACTCAAACTCACGGTTTTGGGCCTCTTCATGGTCATTGTAGCATTGAGGAACAGGCTACGTCTATAGTTAATTGTCTCTACACGTAACATAAGCTTTCCCACTCCAAGATGGGGAAAGAGAGACAAACCAACCTTATTGGCACGGAATTACCAGTGAGATTGTATTCTTCTTACAACCTCCAATTCTTAGTTGATCTAAACAAACACGGGGGAGTCAGCATTAATGTCTGTTGACAATTGTGTTCGTTGATCTGACCCTTCTTCACAGAGCCAGCGTGGACATAACAAAGGTTAGGCTCCCGAGTGACATACAGGCTTAACAATGCTATTTAGGGCGTATTTCAACTGATGGTACGGTTTACACGGCAAATAGCTGCTGTTAGTTCAAAGTCATTTTCTCCCAAGGCTCACCAGCGATATTGGATTTCGAGGCATGTCACTTCTCATGACCAGTTGTGTGAAGCAGATATATTTATATGTGTGCAAACATAAACATTCACATTTTAGTCTTAGCGATTTGATTAGCGTAAAAATATACCTATATATATTTAGATTTAGACGGTGAGAAACATTTTCGTCAACACTCCTCGATTTACGAGTAACTTTAATAATACAAATATATAATACACTCATAGAAATTAAAAAAACTCACAAAAATACCAGGGGTGCAATTCTACGTGTAATAGGAATGGGGAAGGGGATTATTCTAATGGGAGTCTTCTCCAGGTTTGGGTCTGACCGTAGCGCTATCAGCTCGGCCCCACCCGCTGCTGGCTTTAGCACTCCTATTACTTAAATGTCTGATAATGTTCGAACCAATTTACAGTGGCCTTTTGTGGATCCAAATAACACGTTTCACAGCAATTGTGTTGGTGACCAGGACTCGGAATGGACCCTCTCAGCGCAGAGTTGGTCCTGGTCCTTTCGCTTGATGATCTTTATCACGGCATGCAGATCACCAGTGCTTCAGTCCCTGTAGGGAGAGAGAAAAGACTAGACAGATAATTTGCACTTTGGACTATTTTCATGTAAAGCTCCACTAATGTGATGCATTATGGCTATGGCCGTTTTGACACATCTGTACTTCAATCTAGTTTTACAGTATCATCACTTTTCAATAAGTGGAAATAATAGTCTTACATATGGCCTTTCGTTACCTTTTCATTGTCTAAAAACATGTACAAAACTGTGTAGCATAATTTTGAAAATTATAAGTGTGAAAATGCTGCTTAATTATATATTATATGTGTACCATCCCTCCTGTTTGAGATATGACCTATGGTCATGACTCAACTTCAGATCCTAAGTGTGAAATGGTCTGTGTCACTGGTGGCAGACATAACAAATAAAAACTCCCATCTGAAGCGCGACTAGGTTCCTTTGCTATCTTATCTACATAAACGTTTCCCAGGCGTAACAGTGCCTCTGCTAGTCTACTGTGCAGCAAAAAAATAAACAAAGTAGAAAATGCATCTTGGCATCATGTCTAACTTTCTAGTCTTGGGCTTTTGTGCATGCTGAGTGAGTGGCCTAGGAAGCTAGATACTTTATTGCCCGTGACCTGTAAGTGCTTTAAGAGCTTACTTGTGGTTTTCCACACATACCTCACGTGTGGGAGATGCTCCCAAAAATAAATCAACACAAGAGATAGCGTGAGACAACTGAGAAACGTGGCCTCAAAATTTGCTATTTCCCTTGAGAAATTGGCTGGACTTAACAAGCCCTTGTGGAATACTCAAATGAGTAGAAATACTTAAAAAATGTGTACAGATACTTTAAAGTTCCCAAACTGAGTAAAAATACTCTAAACTGAAAATTATTTGGGCTTCTCCTGTTCTTTCTTGGCTGGACTTCACACGCACACGCACACACACACACACTCACACACTCACACACGCACGCACAGGCAGGCTCACTCGAGCGCACACACACACTCCAGTAATCAGTCTCTGTCTCTCTGTCTCTCTCTCTCTCACGCACACATGTGAACACACACACACATGCAGACAGTCAGACAGACACACTCACTCCTCTCACACACACAGTACCTGACCCTCTCCAACGTAAGTGACGTCATTCCACATGCTTCAAACACACACAGTCTTTTCGGTACATGAAACTACACACATGCACGTATACAAGCACACACGCACGTCATAACCCATTTGTTCATACTACTGTTGCTACCCTTCACACTTTACATATAGTACATATGTATTACACCCAAACACCACATTCACTTACAATTCATGTACACTAACACCTGAACACACATGCACACTCTCTCTCTTCCTCCTTTCATGCAGAAAAATAACTTCTAGGTGGACTGTACTGCCATGTACTGTGATTCTCATGTTGTTACTAAAAAAAAAAATACATTCATCCACACACATACATACACTCTTACTCTCATTTAAACATCACTCCTTCCATGTCGTTGTGCACCACGACATGGAATTTTGAAATGTTTAAATGATTACTGCATCTATGTGGGGCAATTCATACAGATCACGAAAAAATGCACAATCCACTCTCTCATTTACACATCTTTTAGACAAAACAAAACATGTTCTTCTTACTACAAAACTCTCTCTCTCTCGCTGTCGCTCTAATGCGCACAGCCTCCTATCTTCTTCTCTTTCTCTCTTCTCTAATCTCTCTCATCATTCCAACCATCCACTGTTGTGTTTGATATACAATCAGCCACAAAATGGCCTAAACGACCACACCTAAAACATGATCTGGGGGCCCTTGTTTGGCCTTTCTTCTTGCCCTGCTTTGGCTTATCTCCTTCGTTGGTAACATCGACTACAATCACTTGTTTCACAGGATCTTCTTTTTCCTTCTCCATATTAGCAGTCAATTACTATTATGTGGGTGAAAACTTAAATATGTGTGGTTATTATAATGTTCTGTTCAATGTGTAGAAAGTATTTTAATCACTGTAAATATCTTGTTCTTATCCTAACTAAGTGTATTTCAAAGTTTATCTAGGCACTGCTGTATACTGGTCAAAAACTGCATCACACCCTTATATTCACCAATGTTTACCACGTGTGGACTAGCCCAGGGGATCTGCTAACTTATCACATTCAAACCACACACCGTACACCCCTGAGAATGTGATCGGGGTTATACAAGATATATAGACTAAACATAGACAAAAGGATCTGCCCTGGAGGGTCCACTACGTGTCGACTTGCCCCAAAGGATAATTCACTAAATCCTCCGGAGGGAGCTATCAGACTCTTTATCTTTTAACTACCGTGACTCTCTCTTGCACTCACACAAAACTCGTTTCTCAGTATACAATTGCAGATAATAAAATGCAGTGGCCCTCGCCACTACAACACAACTATAACTGTAGTTGCTTATCTATGCACAACTACAACACACTTGTCAATATTACACCTTAGTAATAACAACAATATGTCCACACAAGGACCACACTTGTCAATATTACACCTTAGTAATAACAACAATATGTCCACACAAGGACCACACTTGTCAATATTACACCTTAGTAATAACAACAATATGTCCACACCAGGACCACTTACGTGTTTCTTATAGGCGTGTGATCACGTTCAGATTTCGGCAGTCGTTCGTCGAAGAGAAGATTTCGGACTTGCTTGGGACACCGGCCTGGTGCGAATTTACACCCCAGGGCTTTGCAGGACCCTCATGGATCTCTGGCTATCGATAGACTTGCGATGCGTCCTCTTCTCCTCTTCCAAAAACGACGTAGAAATCCGACACGAAGGACCAGTGAAATGTTAGGTTCTTGATCGTAATCTTAAACCCCCTTGCTGTTAATCACACACAGATGAAGAATTTTACACGTGACACACGAGATCTCTTTTACTCGTACGAGGATTGTAAACGACCATGTATCTCACTGGACACGATCCCAACTTACAATGGCGCATCCTCCCCTCTACCAAGCACTTTATTATCACAAGACAGGAGAAAGGAGGAGACAGTGGAGTGGAATTCTACTAGCTGATAAGGACTGTCAGACATATTACACATTGGATTAATACATTGCAGGAATTCCATTAAATGAATACAAATCAAAGAAAGAACTTATATACACACATTATAATATATATCTCTGTACACAGATATTATAAACTGGTCCTAACAGCCTCAAATCATGAATGCAGTGCCTGCTTGCCGTGAAAGGCCAAAGAAGAAATGGCACCCTTTTCACTTGGGCCTATTATAGTGCCACCAGGAGGCCACAATAACCTACCTGACCTGGCGGAGACAATAACTATGCTACAGTATGTTGACACCAATGATCTACATAGTCAAATATGAATATAGTTTAGATATTGGTAAATTGTCTGAACTTTAATTTTGAAAGCATTGAGTTAAAGAATTTGCATATTCCTATGGATTATGCAAATTTAATATTGTATTACATTTTTTTCATTTTCCAAAAATAATATAAAAAATAAATGAAAAAAGTAATCGAAAAAACACGCCCCCCTCGCGTATTAGGAGGGCAAGGTGAGTCACCAAAACCAAGGACGGGTGTTTTGAAAAATATCTAAATACTGAATCAAGCAACTTAAAAACGGTCTGGGGGGTTCACAAAAGCCTGAGTAGATGATAAAATTACCCAAAGTTTTTTTGAAAGTGAAATATCCCTTTAACATAAAATAACTGTAATACTAACCTTGGCTCTTGGCATCACTTGTTACTGTAAAAGCTTTATTCCATGCTGGTAGATTATAGTTTGTTGAGATAGGCTACTGTTGTGTCTCTCAGCCCAAATGTAAAAGCTATCCCAACTTGAATTATTAACCACATGAGATTCCCTGCTATGAAAATGCACCCCTAGATAAAATGTTAATCAAAGGTTTTATATGATATGTGATTGCTATTTTAAGATGACAACTATTCATTGAGGCTCCTTTAATACCTATAAAGCAGTGGTTCCCAACCGTTTCTAGATCAGGGCCCACTTGAAAATCTCGAAAGCATTTCATAGTTTATTTTAATGATCAATCAATCGATTGTGTTCCGGCTCGGATCAATGAAACTAACTTAACTAAGTTAAACTCCGATTTAACTAAAGGTTTTAAATAATGTATATTTTTTGCCAGACCCAAGGGGTCGGCTTACATGAGGCTTTGTACCTGTTTCGTCCATACATGGGCATGGTCACTTTGTCCTTAGGCCCCAGCCATAAAAGTCTGTCCCCCTTTCGTCCATACATGGGCATGTTTTGTACCTGTTTGCCAGACCCAAGGGGTCGGGCTTACATGAGGCTTTGTATCTGTTTTCTCCATACATGGTATGTCACTTTGTCCCCCGGCCCCAGCCAAAAAAGTCTGTCCCCCTTTCGTCCCCTTTCGTCACGAACTATTCATGACATCATTATTATGTCACAAGTATGTAATTAAGTAAAGCTCAGTGAGAGGACTTCATTCTGGGTCTGGCAGAACCAGGTCTCCTGGTCTTGTTTCTCCATACATGGGCAAAAAAAGGTTTTGGTCACTTTGTCCTTAGGCCCCAGCCATAAAAGTCTGTCCCCCTTTCGTCCATTCATGGGCATGTGTTGTACCTGTTTTCTCCATACATGGGCAAAAAAACTGGTTTTGGTGTCACTTTGTCCTTAGGCCCCAGCCATAAAGGTCTGTCCCCCTTTCGTCCATACATGGGCATAGACACAGGCTGACACGTCATGTGAAGTCTGGGTCTGGCAGAACCAGGTCTCTTGGTCTTGTTTATGAATATGTTTTACATTTTCTTTGTAGAAACATTCATGCTACATTATACCACAATATCTATATCATTTATTTATTTTTGTCACTTAGAGTATCCTCACGGCCCACAGGCCACATACTCACTGCTATAGTGAGTATTACTGTATGGTTGACACAACTGTCCATGTCCAACTCACAGAAACACTGTAGCTGAAAATCTGTATCAATGAGGAATGGAACATTGTCTATGCACTCAGTACATTGATGTTCACAAATTAATTGCTTGCATTTTTAATACTGTGGTCAAAGGAACTTTCTCACTTAAACAGATTAGCTGTCCGAGGACCCCCACAAAGACCTCACACATATAGTATGGTACTATAATAATAACAATACTGCTGATATATTGGCTCTGTGGTTAAAACCCAACATTAGACCCAACGTCACAGAGCGAAGCATTCGCTGGGCGTCCGGGGACCCCCGCGCAGCATTCGCTGGGCGTCCGGGGACCCCCGCGCAGCATTCGCTGGGGGTCCATAACCCAAAGTCTGTTAATACTTTGACTATATAGTATACTCATGACATCAGGGATCTCCATACATGGGAATACAAGTGACAAGTACTGACAAATACAGAGATCTCCATATATGGCCATAAAAGAGACAAGGACTGACAGACACACAGATCTCCATATACGTATAGCCAAAGTGATTTTTTTATATTACTCCTACAAATGTTATCCAAACATCACACAATCATCACGTGATCAAGACGGATCCATCCGATCCGTCCGATTTTTCACATTCCAGCCTGATTGGCGAATTTCGAACATTGTTGGCCCACATTAACCTACCTGACCTGGCGGAGACCTGTGCTCCGAGGAGCACTTTTTCTAGTTTTCTAGAAACCTACCCCATGAATCCTTGAATTCATGGAGATTATTTTGTCACATTCCTAAGCCAATAATTTGATGACCTGCGGGAGTGGTCATCAAGGAGGCGGTAGAAGACTCAAAGAGTCTCAAAGAGACTCCACCGGTCATCAAATTACTAGAAAATAAATAGTTATCTGGTTGAACTATTCCTTTAACCATCATCTACATCAGTGGTTCCCAAACTTTTTAGCTCGAGACCCAAAAGAGACATTTGTCTTCCCAGGACCCAAACCAGTGAAATTAGCCGATCTGCAAGCTCACATGTCACATCGCAACGCGTTATTTTCACTACTTAAAGGGTTAGTTCAGATTTTTTGAGTATTTTCTGTAGGAAATACTTACCATTAATGTAGTGGTTGCAAAGGTATTAATCGATTGCCTGAGTCCCGTGGTCAGAGTTATGGTCCGGTTCTGATGAATATGAAGTAGTTCCGGTAGATTAGTAGATTTGGTGGGGGCCGCTCATTAAAAATTAATTAATAAAAAAAAACTAGCGTCATTTGTATTGTTGACCTATTTCTACCATATAGTGCAGGTTTCGTTCAACTTCGACCCCTCTGTCACATGGTACTAATGTTTGTGTCCAGAATCACTGCACTGCGGCAGCCTACTCACGCACAAAATATATGACACAAAGAATAGTACCATGTGACAGAGGGGTCGAAATTTAACGAAACCTGCACTATATGGTAGAAATAGGTTAACAATACAAATGACGCTAGTTTTTTTTAATGTATTTATTTTTAATGAGCGGCCCCCACCAAATCTACTAATCTACCGGAACTACTTCATATTCATCAGAACCGGACCAGAACCGGACCAGAACTCTGACCACGGGACTCGTGCAATCAATTAATACCTTTGCAACCACTACATAAATGGTAAGTATTTCCTACAGAAAATACTCAGAAAATCTGAACTAACCCTTTAAGTTGTTTTTTTATTAATGAAATTCTCTTAAAATGTTTGAAATGTATTTTTAATGTCTGAAAATGTTAGATTTTCTTAAACTTTTTGAAAACATTTGTAGTAAACAAAAAAAGGATACTAACTCATGACCCAGACATGGTTCCCGACCCACAGTTTAAGAAACAGTGATCTACATGACCAGAAAATAATTGCATTACTTTTTCAACAGGCTTTATGAACAAAATAAATTATATTTATGTTATTTTACTATTCTAGAATTGTGTATATTCTCTTTATCTTTTTTATAATCCTTATTACATAATGGTATTTCTTATTATCAAAGTGTATTTGATTTGATTATTCAAAGGTTCATTTACTTTAGGTTTGACTTTTTTTAAGTACACATTGAGATGTGTGATAATAACAATGTGAGGTGAGGTATGATGTATACAGACCACGTTTGCTGTGTAATAAAATTCTTCTTGGCATTAACACAGTGTGGACAGTTCTCAGTGGTCACTATACATCTCTGAGGAGGCATCCATTTGGGGCGACTGTAGTCTAGACTCTAGTGGGTAAAGAGGTCATCTGGTAAACAGAAGGTCACCAGTTCACAGCCCCGGTCAAAGTGTCAAAGTGTCCCAGTAATCCTAACTTTTAGGGCCTCATACAGGGGCTGCTTTGAGGTCATCACACAGTAACGCAGGTTAAGCAAACTGCGGATTGTTGGTGGAATTATTATATAATAATACGTCGGTCTGGCCGACGTATTATATATTGTATTACATCCCACATCCACCTCACAGCTATTGCACCAGTGATCCAACTGATATGGCCATATATGGAGATCTCTATCTGTGATTCCTTGTGTATGGGCATATATGGCGATATCTGTATCTGTCAGTCGTTGTCCCGTTTATGCCCATATATGCTGAGTGATTTGTTAGGGCCTGATGCCATGATGACACATTGAGGTTAGACAACACAGTCCTATTTGGCCGTAGCTGCTTTGGAAAGTCCTTATATATGGTTATGAATGACACACACACACACACACATTTGAAATATTTAATTATGTCCACATAAACAGAAGTACAAAAATGCCTTGTACAAAGGTCATAAACACTGCCAGTGCAGTCAGATAATCGGAAAACAGCCAGTTACAAAGTGCATATAAGGCAGAACATTGTTAGCCTGGTATCCAGCCTGCTTCGCTACGTTCGGCGGACTTTTTTTTCTCTCTTCGCTTCTCAGTCTGGAAAGCCTCCTATCTCCAAGGGAGGCGGGACATGGCATAAGGTAGGAATCGAACCGTGGCTTCTGATTGGTCTGTGGTGCGGGGCGGGACAAAAAAAACAGTGTGATCGTTGTGATTCGTCATTCGTTTGAACAACATCCAATCAGCAACGACGTTGCCCAACGTAACATATGTAGTTCCAGTGTAGTTCTGCAAAACGAGTCAATAGGGTGCTCTCCAGACTGAGAAGCGAAGAGAGAAAAAAAAGTCCGCCGAACGTAGCGAAGCAGGCTGGATACCAGGCTAGAACATTGTTACATACAATAATGTTGGCACACTTGTCAAGCACAGCACAGCAGACAACAATCATGGGATTGAGCGGCTTCCTATAATATCTGATATTGAGCAGTATACCTTGCTAATTGTTTAGCCCTCCTTTTGGAGAGGCCGGCCATTTGAAGGCCCCTCACAACCAACTTGTGCACGTGTCCTAGGCTACCAAAGATAAAAACCAAAAGTTTACATCTGTAGCCTAGCTGAGAGATGGTCTGCTCTAGCTGATGATATTTTAGCACTTTGGTTAGGAAGGCTTCCTCTAAGCTGAAATCAAAAGTACAGCCGACTTCGAGAATGAACACCTCCCTATGGTTCACACACACACACACACACACACACACACACACACACACACACACACACACACACACACACACACACACACACACACACACACACACACACACACACACACACACACACACACACACCCACCCTATGGTTCACACACACACACACACACACACACACACACACACACACACACACACACACACACACACACACACACACACACACACACACACTCACACTCACACTCACACACACACAGCAAGAGAGATGCGCGCATGCACACACACAGAGATGCAACAGGCTGTAATGAGCGCAATTTGTTAGCAAGTAAAGGAAATAGGGTGACTCAATAATTACCTGTTGCTGGCGCTGTTGCTCGAGCCACGCATTTCTGGATTTTTTTTGGGGTGGTCCCATGGTGGTGTGTTTAGAGAACAACAGATCACGGTGAAACCTGAATTTAATTGTGTCCATGTCCACCATATGTTTGCACATTAGACCATAAACTGCCATTGATAAACTGCCATTGATTTGAAAGTTTGTCCGGCCGTGTTGTTTCTCTCTCTGTGAATATTGTGTGTTCTCTCTCTCTCTCTCGCATGCACTGTTTAAGTGGAAAAGTACTACCAGAGTATCCGGATATCAGATTACTCAAAGGGGGTGGGGCCGATGGAAACAACAGATCTTCAAGGTAACAACGTGTCACGCTCGCGACACGCTGTTAGCTTGTAGATCTGTTTTGCAAAATCGTGACGTATATTACGTCTCTGGCAACACTGGAACCTGGTAGAATCAGTGTTGCCAGGTCTTTTTATTATAAGCGATTTTGGGCTTATTTGGTTGCTTCTGTTGGCCTTGTTTTCATAGACCTGGTCGCTTGTTTCACTCACAGAAACACTGGGTGCAATCGTCTCAGTGGAAAAATACAACCTGTCAACCTGCTTGCGTCCAGTGAAAAGGGGAGGGGCTAAAAGTGTGACGTAAATTACGTCAGACCACTTTCGGTGCTTATTGCCTAATAATAGACTTTCATATAAACGGTACATTGTGCAATGTACGACGAAGGTGGAAAAGTAGATGCTAACCTAGGCAGAGCCATGAGCGATTTTTGTAGCAAGTTGGGAGAGAATTGGACAACTGCTTGGCTCTGATGTAGTAGTCCGTACGCAGAGGGACCGGGCTTGAATTAGTGTGGAAAGATTCATGATGTGAATTGTTGTTTTTCAAGGGTTCGTCTACTTTAGGCATGACTTAAAAAAAGTGTCCATTGAGGTGTGTGAGAATAAAAATGTGAGGTGTGATGTACAGACCATGTTTCCTGTGTAATAAACTTGTTCTTGGTTTCCTGACGGAACGTTCCTAGTTTCTATACGTGACTCTTCTTTGGGGGTCAGGGTAGCTTGATTTTGAGTTAAGTACTTACGTTTATTAATATGCAAAAACATTAATGAAATGCCAAGGGGTTGCATGGCTTCAGTGGTTACTGTTCCCCTCAGAGCAAGGAAGCTATGTGTGTACGTTCTCTCATGTTCACCTGAATTTCCTCCCACACTAAAAGACATGCATGTTAGAGGCAAACTCCTGTCAGCGCCATTGAGCAATTTGTTACTCACTCATACAAGCAGTACAAGTAGCTCCACAAGACTGTGCTAACGATAACAATTACAATGTACTGTAACAACAAGATAATAATAATGATGACGATGACGATGAATACCATACAATGACCCGTCACCTTTTTAAACATTCTCTCTCTCTTTCTCACATTGGAGGGGAGGGGGGGGGGTAGGATACAAATGTGAGGTGTGATGTTGTGAGGTGTCAGACCATGTTTCCTGTGTAATAAACTAGTTTTTTTCTTTTGCAAGACGACGACAGTCAAAGTGACCCAGTAATCCTAACGTTTAGGGCCTCATACAGGGGCTGCTTTGAGGTCATCACAGTAATGCAGGTTAAGCAAACTGCGGATTGTTGGTGGAATTATTATATAATAATACGCCGGTCGGGCCGACGTATTATATGTTGTATTACATCCCACATCCACCTCACAGCTATTGCACCAGTGATCCAACCGATATGGCCATATATGGAGATCTCTATCTGTGATTCCTTGTGTATGGGCATATATGGCGATATCTGTATCTGTCAGTCGTTGTCCCGTTTATGTCCATATATGCTGAGTGATTTGTTAGGGCCTGATGCCATGATGACACATTGAGGTTAGACAACACAGTCCTATTTTGCCGTAGCTCCTTTGGAAAGTCCTTATATGGTTATGGCTGACGCACACACACACACACACACACACACACACACACACACACACACACACACACACACACACACACACACACACACACACACACACACACACACACACACACACACACACACATTTGAAATATGTATTTATGTCCACATAAACAGAAGTACAAGAATGCCTTGTACAAAGGTCATAAACACTGCCAGTGCAGTCAGATAATGGGAAAACAAACAGCCAGTTACAAAGTGCATATAAGGCAGAACATTGTTACATACAATAATGTTGGCATACTTGTCAAGCACAGCACAGCAGACAACAATCATGGGATTGAGCGGCTTCCTATAATAGCTGATATTGAGCAGTACCTTGCTAATTGTTTAGCCCTCCTTTTGGAGAGGCCGGCCATTTGAAGGCCCCTCACAACCAACTTGTGCACGTGTCCTAGGCTACCAAAGATAAAAACGAAAAGTTTACATCTGTAGCCTAGCTGAGAGATGGTCTGCTCTATCTGATGATATTTTAGCACTTTGGTTAGGAAGGCTTCCTCTAAGCTGAAATCGAAAGTACAGCCGACTTCGAGAATGAACACCTCCCTATGGTTCACACACACACACACACACACACACACACACACACACACACACACACACACACACACACACACACACACACACACACACACACACACACACACACACACGAGCCACGCGTTTCTGGATTTTTTTTTGGGTGGTCCCATGGTGGTGTGTTTAGAGAACAACAGATCACGGTGAAACCAAGTTAATTGTGTCCATGATGTTATTGTTCCATGTCCACCATATGTTTGCACATTAGACCATAAACTGCCATTGATAAACTGCCATTGATTTGAAAGTTTGTCCGGCCGTGTTGTCTCTCTCTCTGTGAATATTGTGTGTTCTCTCTCTCTCTCGCATGCACTGTTTAAGTGGAAAAGTACTACCAGAGTATCCGGATATCAGATTACTCAAAGGGAGTGGGGCCGATGGAAACATCAGATCTTCAAGGTAACAACGTGTCGTGACACGCTGTTAGCTTGTAGATCTGTTTTGCAAAATCGTGACGTATATTACGTCTCTGGCAACACTGGAACCTGGTAGAATCAGTGTTGCCAGGTCTTCTTATTATAAGCGATTTTGGGCTTATTTGGTTGCTTCTGTCTGGGCTTGTTTTCATAGACCTGGTCGCTTGTTTCACTCACAGAAACACTGGGTGCAATCGTCTCAGTGGAAAAATACAACCTGTCAACCTGCTTGCGTCCAGTGAAAAGGGGAGGGGTCAGACCACTTTCGGTGCTTATTCCCTAATAATAGACTTTCATATAAACGGTACATTGTGCAATGTACGACGAAGGTGGAAAAGTAGATGCTAACCTAGGCAGAGCCATGAGCGATTTTTGTGGCAAGTTGGGAGAGAATTGGACAACTGCTTGGCTCTGATGTAGTAGTCCGTACGCAGAGGGACCGGGCTTGAATTAGTGTGGAAAGATTCATGATGTGAATTGTTGTTTTTCAAGGGTTCGTCTACTTTAGGCATGACTTAAAAAAAAGTGTCCATTGAGGTGTGTGAGAATAAAAATGTGAGGTGTGATGTACAGACCATGTTTCCTGTGTAATAAACTTGTTCTTGGTTTCCTGACAGAGTGGAACGTTCCTAGTTTCTATACGTGACTCTTCTTTGGGGGTCAGGGTAGCTTGATTTTGAGTTAAGTACTTAAGTTTATTAATATGCAAAAATATTAATGAAATGCCAAGGGGTTGCATGGCTTCAGTGGTTACTGTTCCCCTCAGAGCAAGGAAGCTATGTGTGTATGTTCTCTCATGTTCACCTGAATTTCCTCCCACACTAAAAGACATGCATGTTAGAGGCAAACTCCTGTCAGCGCCATTGAGCAATTTGTTACTCACTCATACAAGCAGTACAAGTAGCTCCACAAGACTGTGCTAACGATAACAATTACAATGTACTGTAACAACAAGATAATAATAATGATGACGATGACGATGAATACCATACAATGACCCGTCACCTTTTTAAACATTCTCTCTCTCTTTCTCACATTGGAGGGGAGGGGGGGGGGGTAGGATACAAATGTGAGGTGTGATGTTGTGAGGTGTCAGACCATGTTTCCTGTGTAATAAACTAGTTTTTTTCTTTTGCAAGACGACGACAGTCAAAGTGACCCAGTAATCCTAACGTTTAGGGCCTCATACAGGGGCTGCTTTGAGGTCATCACAGTAATGCAGGTTAAGCAAACTGCGGATTGTTGGTGGAATTATTATATAATAATACGCCGGTCGGGCCGACGTATTATATGTTGTATTACATCCCACATCCACCTCACAGCTATTGCACCAGTGATCCAACCGATATGGCCATATATGGAGATCTCTATCTGTGATTCCTTGTGTATGGGCATATATGGCGATATCTGTATCTGTCAGTCGTTGTCCCGTTTATGTCCATATATGCTGAGTGATTTGTTAGGGCCTGATGCCATGATGACACATTGAGGTTAGACAACACAGTCCTATTTTGCCGTAGCTTCTTTGGAAAGTCCTTATATGGTTATGGCTGACGCACACACACACACACACACACACACACACACACACACACACACACACACACACACACACACACACACACACACACACACACACACACACACACACACACACATTTGAAATATGTATTTATGTCCACATAAACAGAAGTACAAGAATGCCTTGTACAAAGGTCATAAACACTGCCAGTGCAGTCAGATAATGGGAAAACAAACAGCCAGTTACAAAGTGCATATAAGGCAGAACATTGTTACATACAATAATGTTGGCATACTTGTCAAGCACAGCACAGCAGACAACAATCATGGGATTGAGCGGCTTCCTATAATAGCTGATATTGAGCAGTACCTTGCTAATTGTTTAGCCCTCCTTTTGGAGAGGCCGGCCATTTGAAGGCCCCTCACAACCAACTTGTGCACGTGTCCTAGGCTACCAAAGATAAAAACGAAAAGTTTACATCTGTAGCCTAGCTGAGAGATGGTCTGCTCTATCTGATGATATTTTAGCACTTTGGTTAGGAAGGCTTCCTCTAAGCTGAAATCGAAAGTACAGCCGACTTCGAGAATGAACACCTCCCTATGGTTCACACACACACACACACACACACACACACACACACACACACACACACACACACACACACACACACACACACACACACACACACACACACACACACACACACACACACACACACACACACACACACAAGCCACGCGTTTCTGGATTTTTTTTTGGGTGGTCCCATGGTGGTGTGTTTAGAGAACAACAGATCACGGTGAAACCAAGTTAATTGTGTCCATGATGTTATTGTTCCATGTCCACCATATGTTTGCACATTAGACCATAAACTGCCATTGATAAACTGCCATTGATTTGAAAGTTTGTCCGGCCGTGTTGTCTCTCTCTCTGTGAATATTGTGTGTCCTCTCTCTCTCTCGCATGCACTGTTTAAGTGGAAAAGTACTACCAGAGTATCCGGATATCAGATTACTCAAAGGGAGTGGGGCCGATGGAAACATCAGATCTTCAAGGTAACAACGTGTCGTGACACGCTGTTAGCTTGTAGATCTGTTTTGCAAAATCGTGACGTATATTACGTCTCTGGCAACACTGGAACCTGGTAGAATCAGTGTTGCCAGGTCTTCTTATTATAAGCGATTTTGGGCTTATTTGGTTGCTTCTGTCTGGGCTTGTTTTCATAGACCTGGTCGCTTGTTTCACTCACAGAAACACTGGGTGCAATCGTCTCAGTGGAAAAATACAACCTGTCAACCTGCTTGCGTCCAGTGAAAAGGGGAGGGGTCAGACCACTTTCGGTGCTTATTCCCTAATAATAGACTTTCATATAGACGGTACATTGTGCAATGTACGACGAAGGTGGAAAAGTAGATGCTAACCTAGGCAGAGCCATGAGCGATTTTTGTGGCAAGTTGGGAGAGAATTGGACAACTGCTTGGCTCTGATGTAGTAGTCCGTACGCAGAGGGACCGGGCTTGAATTAGTGTGGAAAGATTCATGATGTGAATTGTTGTTTTTCAAGGGTTCGTCTACTTTAGGCATGACTTAAAAAAAAGTGTCCATTGAGGTGTGTGAGAATAAAAATGTGAGGTGTGATGTACAGACCATGTTTCCTGTGTAATAAACTTGTTCTTGGTTTCCTGACAGAGTGGAACGTTCCTAGTTTCTATACGTGACTCTTCTTTGGGGGTCAGGGTAGCTTGATTTTGAGTTAAGTACTTAAGTTTATTAATATGCAAAAATATTAATGAAATGCCAAGGGGTTGCATGGCTTCAGTGGTTACTGTTCCCCTCAGAGCAAGGAAGCTATGTGTGTATGTTCTCTCATGTTCACCTGAATTTCCTCCCACACTAAAAGACATGCATGTTAGAGGCAAACTCCTGTCAGCGCCATTGAGCAATTTGTTACTCACTCATACAAGCAGTACAAGTAGCTCCACAAGACTGTGCTAACGATAACAATTACAATGTACTGTAACAACAAGATAATAATAATGATGACGATGACGATGAATACCATACAATGACCCGTCACCTTTTTAAACATTCTCTCTCTCTTTCTCACATTGGAGGGGAGGGGGGGGGGTAGGATACAAATGTGAGGTGTGATGTTGTGAGGTGTCAGACCATGTTTCCTGTGTAATAAACTTGTTTTTTTCTTTTGCAAGACGACGACAGTCGGGGAGTGCACTTTTCTAGTTTTATAATGGAATTCAGTGACGGGTGGATTGGACTGAAACCTATCCCAATATATGGAGTCACACACGTCATAGATAAGTCATAGATAACTGTCATGCACAGGCCACTGCAATCTAAGATCCACATGAGAGCCACACCAATATAAGACCCTGCACTATGAACTATCTTCCAACAACATCGATCTCTACATCAGCAATGTTATTATTTACTGACATGGACATTATTATCCTGACACCATGATGTTCCTCTCTGTGTAAGCCGTCTCATCATTGTCTGTAATCAGGCCAATGACCAGAAATGTCATTTATGCCATTTGAGCATGGGCCACACAGACAGTCGTGAGTGAACAGGGAGTACAGGAAGCGGCCGAACACGCAGCCCTGAGGAGCCCCTGTGCTAAGAATCACATTTGTCTGTACGGTTTAGCTTTTTACTTTGTGCTACCTGCCCTTTGGCCTCCTGGGTCTCGGAAAAAGCATTCTACTCATAATATGTATTGCTGCAATTCATATTCTTATCATTAATATACACTACTAAAAGTATAGAATGTCTTGCACTAGTTCTTATTGCTATCCTATTGCTATTATGCCGTGTCACTATGCATTAATAAGAAGTTAGTTTGTTAATTGAGTTGACTGAAACATAATGCTGTCCTTGACTAAATGTATGTATTTGACATTAGGTCAAGATGGAAAAGAATTATAGGGGGCTGGGTGAATTATTGTTTCGTTTAGTTTAGATGGTGCAGACACTTTCTTTTACCACTGCCCGCATATGAGCCTAACCACACATAACCTCCCCCCTTTTAGGTATGGCGTATTGTCACGCTATACCTAGAAGAACAAACAACCACGTCTCTTAGGATGTGTTCTATGTCCGTAATCTGTTTCCACTCAACAGACAAACTTGAAGATGATGGCAGCATCAACGATCATCCTGCATCTAATGTGTCTACTTCTATGGAATGAAGGTACAATACTATAATTATTTAACCTATAAGTGTAACAAACATTTTATTCTTAAAATAATGTGTTTTTAATATATTTCTATATTTCTGTTTCCAGTTCATTTTACTCAGCTATCAGTGCTAAAACAGCAGAAGGGTTTCATAATGGCCGGTGTTGGAGAAAGTGTGACTTTGCATTGTTTCTATCAAGATAACTTCAGGAGATTCTACTGGTACAAGCACAGTTTTGGAGATAAACCTGAGCCGTTACTCTCCCGGAGCAAGTACAATGACAACGTTGTGAAATTTGTGAACAATTCCCGTTTCTCCGTGGTCCTTGAAAAAGGAATAAATCATCTCACAATCTCAGATGTGCAAATGTCAGACTCTGCAGTGTATTACTGTGGGATGGCAGAGTATTCTGAAATTCATTTCCAAGAAGGAATCATGCTCCGTGTTAACCCATTAATACCTGGAACGCATCTGTGTCACTTTAGATTTCTTTGGGCTTTTCAAAAATAGCAGATCTGCAAGCTCATAGCGCGGCACCGAGTGCCGCGCTACGAGCTTGCAGATCTGCTATTTTTGAAAAATCGAGAATTTTTTTTTTTAATTTTTTTTCAAAAAACTGTTAGGATTTAGATTTTTTTAAAGAATCGCCTCAGGTCTTAATTGGTTAAAGGTTCCTCATCCAGCATCCAAGCGATTGTCCAGCAGCCTCCAGAGAAGTCCGTCCAGCCTGGAGACTCTGTGAATCTGAACTGTCTGAACTGCACCGTCCACACTGCTGGTACTTACTACTATACTGTGGTCTCATGTGGGGGAATACTGCATGGAAATGGAACTAAGCTAAATGATGGTGGTACAGGTAACATCACTATCTTATTCTCAGCACCCTTCATCCAATATAGCGGTTCTCAAACTGGGGTCCAGGGACCCACAGGGGTCCTTGAGAGCTTACGGGTCTGTAACTCTGGTCCTTGGAATTTTAAACTTTGAGAACTACTGATCTAGTACACTAACAGGGCCTATGTCAAAGTAATGTGTACGTTTGTACAGTACAGTATCCCTGGAATAGTGAGAATGCAGCTTTACAATGAAAGAAAGATTTCAATCTTAAAAATGTAAACCTCTACAGACAGGACAATGCTTCCCTTGGTGCGTTTCCTGGGCGTGGCATTGGTCATTTGCATCATGCTGGTTATTGTCTTGTCTTCCATCAACTACAACTTGAATCGAGCAATTCATAGTGGTGAGTGAGTTCCAAAGCATTTATTTTTCATGATGATTGTAACACTGGTGCTGTAGAGCAGATGGTGAAGGTCCATAACTTCATGTATATTTATTATGTATATATATTTTCTGTGTCTCCTACAAACACAGGGTTAGGTTGTCATTTATTTGACCTAAACTCTTCTAAAGTTTTCCCACCGCCACAAAGCCAACATCACGGTCTCCTGATCATGATATTTGTTTTTGTTGTTTGTTTTTAATACAAGGCCCAGGATGAAGTCAACCTCCAATATGCTGCTGTCAGCAAGAAGAAACGAACAAGGCTGCAGATGCTGTGTATGCTGGTGTTAGACAATAGTGTCCACTGCTATCTACTCTGTGGGGCTCAGCTCCCAGACTGTAAGACTGAGTTCACAAAATGTAAGTTCAGTCAATAATAATAATAATAATAATAATAATAATAATAATAATAACAATAACAATAACAATTATATATATATATATATATATATATATATATATATATATATATATATATATATATATATATATATATATATATATATATATATATATATATATATATATATTGCTATCAAAGTCAGTGCCTTTGAGCAAGAGACTGGCCTTAGAGCTAACAGTCAGTTAGGATGTGTCATATCCAGTGATCAATCGATCTATAAATACGTGCTGGCAGAACCTTCTCTAAAACATCCGGGACAACGCTCCACATATCCCAGACTCTTCTCCCTCCTGGCTCCCAAACTGTGGAACGAATTCCCCAATGCAGTTAGAACTGCAGACTCACTCCCAATCCTCCGCCGAAATCTGAAGACTCACCTCTTCAAACTCCACCTTAGCCTGTAACACTTGCCGTAGCACTTGCCCTAGCCTCGACGACCTTGCAGGCTTATGCAAAGGTTGAAAATATGCAATTTAGATTTTATGTAGAAAGGTGCCGGGTCATTTGTTGACCTGGCATTTGTATCAATGTACAGATTATGTATTTTTAGATATTATACTGTTTAGACTAATCAGTTTACCTTTGATCCTAGATTACTATCTCTCTGCATTTGATGTATTACCTCATGTTTACCTTGCACGTCTGTGTGCACGTCTGTCCGTTTTCCCATGGTCAAAACCGGCCTTTTCTTATTATTTGACACAGGGAGTGGTTTTCAATAGTACATGCTTGACAGTACCAATTGAGTACACATCTCTGACCATTGGTTCTAGTCAGTCTGGATGATTACAGTACATTGGCATAACAGGAAAAAATGAACACTGCTGACTGTTGAAGTTACACCATCAAATGTACACCGTTTCCTGTATTCGTCATGTACAATTAAAATCTCTGCAGTGTTTCATACACAATACAACCATGAAATTGTTGAGCAAAGAGCTCCCAGACAACATAGACAACAAACAAAAAAAACTCAAAAGATTAATCTTACCAATCTTTTCTACTTACGGTTGAAATAAGTGAGTATTTTTGTAGTTTTACTCCTCTTGTGGAACCAGCAACCTTTGGGAAATAAACCTAAACTTGAAGCATGTCCAAATACCAGTATTTACAACCCTGGATGAAATGGAGGGTGAAGAAACCAACTCACAAATATATTAAAGCTGCACTATGTAACTTTCCTCTTCTATCCAATGATTTTACATGAGGTAAAAAGTCACAGGAGACTATATCATGTCATTATGCCACATACATACAGCATGGACAAGAAAAAAACAACCATATTAGAATCTATAGACATAGAGGATTGATCGTCTAGTCAGTAAGAATACTCTGAAGATTCTTGCAGGGGCCCTCATTCAAGGTCATTATGATTATGCATGCACTTCATGGTATCACAACACCTCCAAGGCCTTAAAAACAAGGCTCCAAACATCCCAAAACAAACTTGTAAGGCTACTTCTTGGCCTCAATCACAAAACCCATCTAACCCCTGCTCATTTTGCTAGGATTGGATGGCTTAGGGTTGAGGACAGAGTACAGCAACTTGCTATGGGCCTGGTCTTCAAGATACACCACAACATTAGGATCCCCCTGTATTTGTCAAAATACTTCCAAAATGTTAATGAAGTCCATGATCATAACACCAGAGGCAGCTCCACAAATCATGTTCAACCCAGATTTGGCTCAACTAAGGGAATGAACTCGTTCTCATGCTATTCATCAAAAATGTGGAATGCCCTACCAAAAGGAGTAAAGGAGTGTAAAACCCTACTCACTTTCAAAACTGCCCTAAGATACACCTTCAGGAGGCTGCAATTCGAAAATGGCCCCTGTCTAAGTCCTAACCTACCCCCTACCCCCCCCCCACTTTCATTTTCTTCTTTTGTATATATTTTTTTCACTCTTCATACCAGTAACCTGTAAGCTGATTGTATGACATTCTGTATAGTAGTGTGTATATCTGTGTGTCTTTTATATGTCACAAGTAAGACGCGCGAACGCTGGAAGCGAACGCAGCTCGAAAATATTGTGTATTTACGGACTTGGAATCCGTGTTATTTGACTGTGTGTGTGTGTGTGTGTGTGTGTGTGTGTGTGTGTGTGTGTGTGTGTGTGTGTGTGTGTGTGTGTGTGTGTGTGTGTGTGTGTGTGTGTGTGTGTGTGTGTGTGTGTGTGTCAGGCTGGTGTGCATTGTCTAAATTCCTGCACTCTGGCGCACTCTGGAGGCTGCTTACAGGCAGTGCACGCATGTGAGTCACATGGGGCCATGTGAGCCAATGAGAGCATGAACACAGACAGAATCGCAGACACACAGACACACAGACAGACACACACACACACAACCTGAGCAGGGTTACATAGTAAGCTCCACTTGGTCGGAGGCGCGGCGATCATGATTTGTGTGCATGGGGTTCTCATCTTAAACAAGCTCAGTGCTTAATGAGTCATCCAGTTTAGTAGACCTTGTATTGTGAATTTGTACTTCCATGTACTGTTATTCTCATGTCTTACTAAATAAAAGTACATCAATCAATCAATAAATACTTTTTTTCTGATCATAAATGTTGACAGAGTTTACACATTTCAAGCTCATATTATGTGAACGTTTCTGTTCACGCTTCTATGTGGTCACAGTTGTTTAGTTTACATTGGTGGAAACTAAAGTGCAGTAGGACAGGAAGACTGCTCTGAAACCACAGGGGCACATGTGTCTTTTAGTGTAGCACTGGCACAGACACAATTTTCATAAGATGAAATGTCATTTTCACATTACTGGGGTTGATTTTTCTTGGTAAACGTTATGACCTTAGGGTACAGTATGTGTAGTTCCTGTGTAGTTCCTTGTGTGTGATTTAATGGTGATTAGTGGTGGCTGAGTGTGAGTGGCTAACTGTTACGTGGAACTAGGCTGGTGATTGGCTCCTGTGACGATGGGCTCAACTATCCACAAGTTTCCAGTGCCCCATGCGTGAATCTTGGGCATCACTTCCTGTTGTCACTCATTCAATTCATCAATCAGCTCCACACAGATGATTCAAATAAATTATCAATGGCTCTTAATTGACACTTGCTCGCTGTAGCGCTAACTCCTGTCCTGTGTTTCACTATATAGATGGGTTTCCGCGCGACGTCATCACAGAGCAGAGTGCGCAATGTGCGCATGCGCGGGGGAGAACGAACCGGAAGCGCCATTCACTCTATTGTTATTTTCGGGATTTAGATAGGCATAATGCTGCTATTATAGGCATAATAGGCATAATGCTGCTATTATATACAAACAGATCCAACTTCCGACAAATCATTTTTATTGAGTAAAGAAGATATTACAAACTGCATCATTTAATCTACTTTCATTAAACCTGGTGAAGACCATTTATTTTAATGAACGTACAATGGCCAGAGATGCTGCGGGTAATAGCGCCCTCTACAGGCTCATCCCGCCACTGCGCGCGCATCATCCTCTCATGTTTACAAACAGGAAACCCATCTATACTGGCTGCTGTTGCGACTGTGACCAGTGTTGCCAGATTTTGCAAGAGAAACAAGCGGCCAGGTCTATGAAAACAAGCACAAAGAAGCAACTAGGCTGTGGTTTACCACTTTAGCACTTTACATGCTATTTTAAAATAGCAGATCTACAAGCTCACAGCGACACGTTGTGAGGTTGTAGATCTGAAACACTGAAACATTTTAACAACACAAATCTTGTATGGGGGTCCCTGGCACAATATATTTTCAGATGGAGGTCCGTTGACAATTACATATTAATCTGGGGGTCTTTGACATGAAACAACATGAAACAACATTAACCCCTAGCCCAAGGTCGCTTATAATAAGCAGACATGGCAACACTGGCTGTTACACCTGAATCTCTGCATGGGGATTACATGGTGCTTGTTAAGTGATTTAAATCAGCTGTGTGGAGGGAGATCTTGTAAAGAAGTAGGCAGACTAATATGACCCTTTTTTTATTGGTTGTGTTCCCACATTATTGGTGGCAGATTTGATCCCTCAAATGAATTGAATGAGTGACAACAGGAAGTGATGCCCAAAATTGGCACACACCCTTTTCCCCAGTAACCTCCTTGGTAAACTTGTGAATAAAGCTGGCTGTCTCCAGTTTTCTGATGTCTTCCTCCTAGCCAGCCTTCAAGCACCAGCACTCTGTTATTTTAAGTTAGTACCATGGGTTAAAGTTCTGGATAACATGGATTAAAGTTCTCAGTCACCATGATTGATTTCAGTCATTTGGATTCCATAGAAGCCAGCATGTCTTCTATGGAAGCATGCCATGCTGCAACACATTGTGAGCTTGTAGATTGATTTTGTAAGCTTGTAGATTGCCTATTTTCAGTTATTAGCCATTTTAAGATTAAAGAGGTCAAACTAGTGATAGAATACATGTTCAATCTACCTGATCATCTCACATCTCACATTATTTCACAAAAGCAAAAGTTAAAGCCTCAATCTGCAATTTCGTCAACTGGTTGGCTGTATGCTACCAAAACAGCATCATTTTAGTACATATTCTGCTATGAAATAATTCATAATTGCTTATGAAACACAACACTAGTGTGTGGGGGGCTCCTTTCACGCTGTTTCACAAATCAAAGATTAGGACTTTATTTCGCTTTAATCTATGGGATAATGTAATGCCTTGGGTGTGTAGGTAAGGGGTGGGTGACCTCTTTTTGTTTTTAGTTTGTTCTCTGCTTTTGTTAGTTTATGTTAGGTTAGATATTGTATTTTTTTGTTTCCTTTGTTAGTTTGTAGTTAGGATTTTATGGTCCCCTCAGAGGTAATAATGAATTTATCTTAAATATAAAATAAATCCTTGACTCTAAAACCTGTGTGGCCTGGTTGTTTGGGGTAAAACAGCAAACAGTACTAGAATTTACTTACCTTTTGAAATGAATAATTGTCTGGCTTTTGTCTGGACTGGAGACAGCTTGTTTAGCCTAAGGGAGAAAATCCGATTTATCACCACTAGCCCAGACCCTTGGCCCAGACCCGAAAGTGAACCGGAAGCTGTCAGACGTCAGCGTGAATAAAGAGTAGTCTTGCATGGCCAGCCTGTTGCCTCCCACACTTTTCAAATGTTTCCGGTCATTGCGAACGCGGGAGGAGGCGCGGCGAAGCCGCGCCTCCGACCAAGTGGAGCTTACTATGTAACCCTGCTTGGGTTGTGTCTCTGTGTCTCTGTGTCTCTGTGTGCACTGTGTCTCTGTCTGTGTCTCTGTGTCTCTGTGTGCACTGCCTTTGTGCAGCTCCTCTGAGATAAGTAAATGTCCAATTTAGACGTACCATACATCAAATGAAAGGTCTTTGAAAACTGAACACACCTGTCAAGGTTGCGTTTAAGCCCGCCCCTTCCCCCGGAAGCCACGCCCCGGAGAAGGCTCCTAAAAACTCCCCATTGAAACCCCATGTTAAATGAAAAGTGCCCGAATCGCTCCCAAACTTTTTCTACCCCCCCTAAGTGGGGGTCTACGAACAAATACTTCGGGCTCGGATTTTGGCTCCGCCCCCCGGAAGTGGGTGAAACAGGCACTTCAAACACTTTGTTGAATTGTTCAAAAACATTCCAAGTTTTTTTTTTGTGAATTTGTATTTTTCTAAGATGCTCCTTTTAACGCAGATTTAAAAAAAAAAAAAAAAAAAATTTACTTTTTATACTTTTATACTTTTTAATACTTTTTTATAAATATTTTTTTTCATTATTTTTTTTATTTTTTTGCGTTCGCTTACCGCGTTCGCGCGTCTTACTTGTACAGTCTATATCGAATTCGGAGATTGTGGAATAGTTGTCTGGCCACGCGAGGCGAATAATAAAAAAATATTCCCCAGGGCTGTCAGATTTTCGAATTTGATCATGGTCATCCCTACACCCAACTCTAATTGGTTTAGAAGCATAAAATACAATACAATGATACAATGGCACATTTACTGTACTGTGTAGTGCGTGCGCTTGCGCACGTGTGCACACGCACGCCCACACACACACACACACACACACAGCGAGAGAGATGCGCACACGCACACACACAGAGATGCAACAGGCTGTAATGAGCGCAATGTGTTAGCAAGTAAAGGAAATAAGGCGACTACATTCAATAATTACCTGTTGCTGGTGCTGTTGTTCGAGCCACACGTTTCTGGATTTTTTTTGGGTGGTCCCATGGTGGTGTGTTTAGAGAACAACAGATCGCGGTGAAACCTGAAGTTAATTGTGTCCATGTCCACCATATATTTGCACATTAGACCATAAACTGCCATTGATTTGAAAGTTTGTCCGACCGTGTTGTTGTTTCTCTCTCTGTGAATATTGTGTGTTCTCTCTCTCTCTCGCATGCACTGTTTAAGTGGAAAAGTACTACCAGAGTATCTGGATATCAGATTACTCAAAGGGGGTGGGGCCGATGGAAACAACAGATCTTCAAGGTAACAACGTGTCACGCTCGCGACACGCTGTTAGCTTGTAGATCTGTTTTGCAAAATCGTGACGTATATTACGTCTCTGGCAACACTGGAACCTGGTAGAATCAGTGTTGCCAGGTCTTTTTATTATAAGCGATTTTGGGCTTATTTGGTTGCTTCTGTTGGGCTTGTTTTCTTAGACCTGGTCGCTTGTTTCACTCACAGAAACACTGGGTGCAATTGTCTCCGTGGAAAAATACAACCTGTCAACCTGCTTGCGTCCAGTGAAAAGGGGAGGGGCTAAAATTGTAACGTAAATTACGTCAGACCACTTTCGGTGCTTATTGCCAATTTTTTTTCTAACTTTCATATAGACGGTACATTGTGCAATGTACGACGAAGGTGGAAAAGTAGATGCTAATTTAGGCAGAGCCATGAGCTATTTTTGTAGCAAGTTGGGAGAGAATTGGACAACTGCTTGGCTCTGATGTAGTAGTCCATACGCAGAGGGACCGGGCTTGAATTAGTGTGGAAAGATTCATGATGTGAATTGTTGTTTTTCAAGGGTTCGTCTACTTTAGGCATGACTTTAAAAAAAAGTGTCCATTGAGGTGTGTGAGAATAAAAATGTGAGGTGTGATGCACAGACCATGTTTCCTGTGTAATAAACTTGTTCTTGGTTTCCTGACAGAGTGGAACGTTCCTAGTTTCTATACGTGACTCTTCTTTGGGGGTCCCATCAAAGTCAGGGTAGCTTGATTTTGAGTTAAGTACTTAAGTTTATTAATATGCAAAAATATTAATGAAATGCCAAGGGGTTGCATGGCTTCAGTGGTTACTGTTCCCTCAGAGCAAGGAAGCTATGTGTGTATGTTCTCTCATGTTCACCTGAATTTCCTCCCACACTAAAAGACATGCATGTTAGAGGCAAACTCCTGTCAGCGCCATTGAGCAATTTGTTACTCACTCATACAAGCAGTACAAGTAGCTCCACAAGACTGTGCTAACGATAACAATTACAATGTACTGTAACAACAAGATAATAATAATGATGACGATGACGATGAATACCATACAATGACCCGTCACCTTTTTAAACATTCTCTCTCTCTTTCTCACATTGGAGGGGAAGGGGGGGGGGGGGGTAGGATACAAATGTGAGGTGTGATGTTGTGAGGTGTGATGTACAGACCATGTTTCCTGTGTAATAAACGTGTTTTTTTCTTTTGCAAGACGACGACAGTCACTCACATTTTTGTACCTCTTCCAAGTATTGAGTGTACAAAAAAAGAGCCATAGCAAGTACGTTAGCTAAGCTGTGCCAGCCATAAAACAGTGTTACAGCTAGCTGACTGGCAAACTCTATTTCCCCTGAAGCTTCCACTTGTCCTGACGGCTGCAATCACACAACTGACACAGCCCTGGGTAGGCAACCCGGCCTGTCGGAGATCTGCACTCCAAGGAGTGCACTTTTCTAGTTTTATAATGGAATTCAGTGACGGGTGGATTGGACTGAAACCTATCCCAATATATGGAGTCACACACGTCATAGATAAGTCATAGATAACTGTCATGCACAGGCCACTGCAATCTAAGATCCACATGAGAGCCACACCAATATAAGACCCTGCACTATGAACTATCTTCCAACAACATCGATCTCTACATCAGCAATATTATTATTTACTGACATGGACATTATTATCCTGACACCATGATGTTCCTCTCTGTGTAAGCCGTCTCATCATTGTCTGTAATCAGGCCAATGACCACAAATGTCATTTATGCCATTTGAGCATGGGCCACACAGACAGTCGTGAGTGAACAGGGAGTACAGGAAGCGGCTGAACACGCAGCTCTGAGGAGCCCCTGTGCTAAGAATCACATTTGTCTGTACAGTTGAGCTTTTTACTTTGAGCTACCTGCCCTTTGGCCTCCTGGGTCTCGGAAAAGGCATTCTACTCGTAATATGTATTTCTGCAATTCATATTCTTATCATTAATATACACTACTAAAAGTATAGAATGTCATGCACTAGTTCTTTGCACTGTATGTGATGTATGTGAGGGCCTATTGCTATTATGCCGTGTCACTATGCATTAATAAGAAGTTAGTTTGTTAATTGAGTTGACTGAAACATAATGGTGTCCTTGACTAAATGTATGTATTTGACAAAGGTTAGGTAAAATCAAGATGGAAAAGAATTATAGGGGGCTGGGTGAATTATTGTTTCCTTTCAGAATCAGAATCAGAATCAGAATCAGTTTTATTGTCACATCACAGGTTTACAAGGTAAAAGAGTGGGTGAAATTCTTTTTTGTACATCGTTCCCATCGCAACGTTAGTTTCCATAGAAAGAAGAGGGGGGGGGGAGAAGAAGAGGGTGGGGGGTAAGTGGGAAGGAGATCAAAACAAGAGAGCAACAGGCAGACAAGTTATCTACATATTTACAAATTACCTGAGATAGTAAAAACTAAAAAAAAACTAAACTAAGGTGCCTGAGCATAGCAGCAATGTATTGTATACTGTGCATGTTATACTTATACTGTGCATACTTTAGTTTAGATGGTGCAGACACTTTGTTATATCCACTGCCCGCATATGAGCCTAACCACACATAACCTCCCCCCTGTATTGTCACGCTATACCTAGAAGTCATGTAATAGCAACACAGTTTGGCCTATCACAAACTGCCACATCTCTTAGGATGTGTTCTATGTCCGTAATCTGTTTCCACTCAACAGACAAACTTGAAGATGATGGCAGCATCAACGATCATCCTGCATCTAATGTGTCTACTTCTATGGAATGAAGGTACAATACTATAATTATTTAACCTATAAGTGTAACAAACATTTTATTCTTAAAATAATGTGTTTTTAATATATTTCTATATTTCTGTTTCCAGTTCATTTTACTCAGCTATCAGTGCTAGAACAGAAGAAGGGTTTCATAATGGCCGGTGTTGGAGAAAGTGTGACTTTGCATTGTTTCTATCACGATGACGTCAGTAGGAGCTTCCACTGGTACAAGCAAAGTTTTGGAGATAAACCTGAGCCGTTACTCTCCCGGAACAAGTACAATGGCGAAGCTACTTTGTCAGAGAAATTTGTGAACAATTCCCGTTTCTCTGTGGTCCCTGAAAAAGGAACAAATCATCTCACAATCTCAGATGTGCAAATGTCAGACTCTGCAGTGTATTACTGTGGGATGGCAGTTTATTCTGAAATTCAGTTCCAAGAAGGAATCATGCTCCGTGTTAAAGGTTCCTCATCCAGCATCCAAGCGATTGTCCTGCAGCCTCCAGAGAAGTCCGTCCAGCTTGGAGACTCTGTGAATCTGAACTGCATCGTCCACACTGCTGGTACTTACTATACTGCGGTCTCATGTGGGGGAATACTGCATGGAAATGGAAATAAGCTAAATGTTGGTGGTACAGGTAATCACTATATTATTCTCAGCACCTTTCATCCAATATAGCGATTCTCAAACTGGGTCCAGGGACCCCCAGGGGCCCTTGAGAAGTTACGGGTCTGTAACTCTGGTCGTTGGAATTTTAAACTTTGAGAACTACTGATCTAGTACTCTAACATGGGCCTATGTCAAAGTAATGCATATTGTATACAGTACAGTATCCCTGGCCTGGCGTTCGGTGATTGATCACGTGAGATCACTCACAACTTCCGAGTGATCCAACGTGATCAGTCTGGCAATGCCAGGCTACAGTATCCCTGGAATAGTGATAATGCAGCTTAATGTCTATATCTAAACCTCTACAGACAGGACAATGCTTTCCTTGGTGTGTTTCCTGGGCGTGGCACTGGTCATTTGCATCATCCTGGTTATTGTCTTGTCTTCCATCAACTACAAGTTGAAACGGGAAACATCTATTCATAGTGGTGAGTGAGTTCCAAAGCGTTTAGATTTGAGGATTATTGTAACACTGGTGCTGTAGAGCAGATGGTGAAGGTCCATAACTTCATGTATATTTATTATTATGTATATATATATTTGTTTTAGGACATTCCTTTGGTTCCTCCATGTCTCCTACAAACACAGGGGTAGGTTTTATTTATTATTTATTTGACCTAAACTCTTCTAAGGTTTTCCCACCGCCACGATGCCAACACCATGGTCTCCTGATCATGATTATTATGGGGCCAGGCTGCCAGCATGGCTCCGTTTTGATATTGGCATTATTCGTCCGATTCTTCTGCCACTTTTTGCAGTTCTGGCTTAACCGTGCATACATATATCTAGCTCAATGAGAACATAGGCAGCCTTTGAGTCCGTAGGTCGCAGTTTCGATCCCTATCCCCAACAATGTGTTGAGGTGATCATGATTTGGCATTCTTAGGCTTACACATAGTATTTCTCGAGGTTAGGGGTAGGCATAGTTTTACTGAGGTTAGGGTTAGTGAGGGTTTAAAATGCTCATGTTAATTGCATGGTTTTCTTTTTCTCAAGTTCAGTCTTCTATGTTTCTATGGCTTATTGTGCATATTACTTTATTATTATACTTTATTATTACTTTCTGCATTCCCTGGCCCCGTATTATCGCTGCTTGCAGCTATATTTATTATTATTTTTGTTTTTGTTTTTAATACAAGGCCCAGGATGAAGTCAACCTCCATTATGCTGCTGTCAGTTTCAGCAAGAAGAGACAAACGAGGCTGCAGACACAGAGTAACAACATGGAGAATGAGACTGTGTATGCTGGTGTTAGACAATAGTGTCCACTGCTATCTACTCTGTGGGGCTCAGCTCCCAGACTGTATGACTGAGTTCACAAAATGTAAGTTCAGTCAATAATAATAATAATAATAATAATAATAATAGTAACAATATATATATATATATATATATATATATATATATATATATATATATATATATATATATATATAGGGTGCGTTCGGATATTGCACACCGGAGCGCACTCGCCTATTAGTTTGTATTGGCCAGTGCGCTCAGTGCTGTATTTCCGAACGCACCCATATATACAGGGGTGCACATAACTGGTGCGCAGGTGCGCATGCGCACCCAAAATAAATAATGCGTGGCACATCAGACGACGCGAGGCGCTTTTGCGTACCAACAGCTGGGACAGGAATTTCAAGCTTTTATTTTTTAGCAAAACTAAAAAATAAAAGCCTGGAGATCGAGGCTAGGAATTTACTTCCTGAAGCCAGGAGGAGAGTACGCATGCTGCACGTGATTGTGTGAGTGTCTCGCATCGCCTCGCTGCGTGCACACAGCCAGCAGCGGCTGTTAGAGGCACACCGTAATGGCGCAAAATATGCCGTGAACGTCCCAATCTGGCGGATAAAAGCAGCGCAGCACAGGGCACCAACCTTGGGGGCTTCACCAAACGGCGTGAGAAAAAAAAAACTGCGAAAATCGGCGGAATTTGGAAGCAGAGCGTCCTTTTTCTCGCGCAGCACGCCCCCCCCCCCCCCCAGTTGACAAAACTGTCCGGTGGACCGTGCTGAATATCCCCCCCCCCCCCCCCCCCCCGTTGACAAAACGGGACGGACCATTTATTTGGTGCGCACCAAGTCACATCTCCAGGTGCTCTTCTGAGTACTAGACCTAAAAAGTTATGTGCACCCCTGTATATATATATATATATATATATATATACACACACTGGGCAAACACAGTCTGACACTCTGCCTGGCCAGCTGACTCATACTGCTCTGAAGGGGCCGTGCCACTAAACGCACCGGTTCCCAGTCCCACTGACTACACATACAGCATGGACAAGAAAGAAACAACCATATTAGAACCTATACACATAAATACTTTTTTCTGATCATAAATGTTGACAGAGTTTACACATCTCAAGCACATACATACTTATGTGAAAGTTTCTGTTCACGCTTCTATGTGGTCACAGTTGTTTAGTTTCCATTGGTGGAAACTAAAGTGCAGTAGGACAGGAAGACTGCTCTGAAACCACAGGGGCACATGTATCTTTTAGTGTAGCACTGGCACAGACCAAGCCCCCAGAGTTGCTGAGAAACATTGAAGCCTGGAACTGCAGGCGGGGAGAAATACATGCACGAGCAAAACATACTGAGAGATATTTATATATATAAATATAAATATGTAAACATATTATACATAAATAGATATGCATTTACATATACATATGCATCTCGAGTGTATTTAATAAATATCGCGCGTTCAATCCTTGACACACGGGCTGCCGTAGGACGCAAAAAGGACACTAGTGCGCATGCTCATAACTATGTGTGTCCAAAAACGACTCAATAATTCTACTTCCGGCAGGCTTCCGGGTGCTTCAAAACGCCACTGAGCACATTCATTGAAATGATAGCTGGGGGCGGGGCAATCCGCCCTCTAGTTATATTATACCTCTATGGCACAGACACAATTTTCATAAGATGAAATGTCATTTTCACATTACTGGGGTTGAATTATCTTGGTAAAAATGTGGCACATACACTGTTATGACCTTAGGGTACAGTATGTGTAGTTCCAGTGTGTAGTTCCTTGTGTGTTGTCTTCCCTGTGCATGTCTCTCCCCTCATTGGTGTATGTGTGATTGAATGGTGATGAGTGACTGAGTGAGTACCAGCTGGTGTGAATGGTGACTGAGTGGTGGCTGAGTGTGAGTGGCTAACTGTTAGGTGGAACTAGGCTGGTGATTGGCTCCAGTGACGATGGGCTCAACCAGACCCATAGAGAGAGAGTTCTAACACTAGCGTTTACTTCTTCGGGCCAGGTCTTCTACATAGCCGTCTATTGGCGAATAGTGACAAAGCCCTAAACCGGAGGTTCATGGAAAACAGTGAAGTCTACGGCTCCTTGTAACTATTTCCAGTTTACATGAACCACGTGACCGGCGCTGTTTCTGCCCCCTCATTGGCGCAACTCTCTAATACAAAGGCTCTGGGCTCAACTATCCACAAGTTTCCAGTGTCCCATTTTGGGCATCACTTCCTGTTGTCACTCATTCAATTAATCAATTAGCTCCACACATGTTCCAAATTAATGATCAATGGCTCTTGACACTTGCTCGCTGTAGCCTAAGCCTAGGGTCGTTACAGACGGGGAGCGGTGGACGCGGGCGTTACCGCTATTGTTTTGTCCTCCTGCGCCTAGCGGGGGGGAAAAAAAGCTGACCGCAATCCAGCTCTTGCTGCCCGCGAGCGTGTGCACAAACAAGCACGAGCACGAGAATTTCACGGGTCCGCGCCGGGCTGCCTCTCCGCCCCTCAACTTCTCCGCACGTCCCAAATAATCGCCCGCCTCACATTGAAAATGAATTACATAGGCGCGCCGGCCGCTCCCCGTCAGAAACGACCTTAACTCCTGTCCTGTGTTTTATTCTTACTGGCTGCTATTGCTGCTGTGACAGTGTTGCCAGATTCTGCTAGAGAAACAAGCGGCCAGGTCTATGAAAACAATCCCAAAGAAGCGACTAGGCTGTGGTTTACCACTTTAGCACTTTACATGCTGTTTTAAAATAGCAGATCTACAAGCTCACAGCAACAACCACTGATCTTGTGAAAAATGAAAACGGGACCGCCAAATATTCTAAACGTTCTGTGATTATGCCAATAATCATATTCTTTGAGACACATCTGAGTTTTTACTGGGCCAAACAAAGGCATCACATGACGTTGATTCCCTTCCCCTATTCACTCCATACATAGGACAAGACATGTGTAGGCAGAAGAATAGACACATGCACGTGCACACATAGACATGAAAGGGGGCTTGAGCCCCTGCCCTTTTACCTGTCGCTAAAAAAGTGCCCTCTCCAGACTGAAAAAAATAAATAATAATAAACGAAAAATGTATTTCAACTACCCCTAGCAGCCTAACGGTAAGGCCCACGCAATGATACCTCTTCCGATTTGTCGGGTTTTCGGGCCTATAAGTATGGTAATTGTTTGTTTAAAAAAAAATCCAATAGGTGCCCTTTTCAAATTCCAGCCCCTGCCTCTCCAAATCCTTCTGCACGTCCCTGAATAGACGTGTTTAATATCGCGTCAAACAAGAACTATGTTCCAAAAATAAACAAATGATCCTGGCGGTTTGACTCATATGGATATGAAGCATCAACTGTTACTTCCGCCAAATTAGTTAACTTTTCACCAGAAACAGACTGTATCAAATATGAGTGACTGACTATCATAACGATACAGAGCCACCTCCCTGACAATATCGCAGAGACAGTTTGTTTATTTTTGGACCACAATTCTTATATGAGACGATTCTAAGATGACCCAATGTTATTCTCCATAGAGAAATTACTTCCGCGACCTAGGGGATGAACGAGTGACGTCAGGAAGTTTACTTTAAGTTAGTACCATGGGTTAAAGTTCTGGATAATATGGATTAAAGTTCTCAGTTGCCACAATTGATTTCAGTCATTTGGATTCCATAGAAGCCAGCATGTCTTCTATGGAAGCATGTCATGCTGCGACACATTGTTAGCTTGTAGATTGCCTACATTGTAAGCTTGTAGATTGCCTATTTTCAGTTATTAGCTATTTTAAGATGAAAGAGGTCAAACTAGTGATAGAATACATGTTCAATCTTCCAGAAAATCCTGATGATCTCACATATTTCACAAAAGCAAAAGTTAAAGCCTCAATCTGCAATTTCTTGAACTGGTTTGCTTATGAAACACAACGCTAGTGTGTGTGTGTGGGGGGGGTCCTTTCATGCTGTTTCACACATCAATGATTAGACTTGGCCTCAAAAAAATTCAGCCGTGAGATTTTATTTTACTTTAATCTATGAGATAATGTAATGCCTTGGGTGTGTAGGTAAGGGGTGGGTGACCTTTTTGTTATTAGTTTGTTCTCTGCTTTTGTTAGTTTATGTTGGTTAGATATTTGTATTTTTGGTTTCGTAGGTTTGGATTTTAGTTTGTACTGTAGTTAGGACTTTATGGTCCCACTCAGAGGTAATGTGTACATGATTTTATCTTAAATATAAAATAGATCCTTGACTCTTGGGATTTAAAACATGTGTGGCCTGGTTGTTTGGGGACTGGACAAGAGGTAGTCCATCTTTTCACCAGGTGTCATAAGAGGTCACACTGAAACATCAGGTTTTCTGACTATGTAGCCATTACTTGGCAGCTGTTAACGGTCCAGTTCTAATTATGTCAGATACTGAATAGCCAACCAGTTATTACTGCACTGTGATATGTATAAATGTTTAATTCTATTGACATTGAAATAATAAACATTACCACGCACTGTATTGCTCAAGACTTCTTTTCAACACAAAAATCCCCTCCCACAGGCGACTGTATCATTGATGTTTGTTTATCTTTATTGTGCTTTGTATGTCTTTCACTGCAGTAGACTTCTTTGACGATTTTTTGGGGCTAAAACGGGCCCTTTCCACAAACAGTAATGGCCGAACAGCCACTACTGTTACACAATATGGGGAGTTAGGACATGATCCAAGGAATCCAGGTGAAAATATTATTTGATTGTATATGCCTTATAGTTACAGGCTAAATGTGAAGCAGCCTGTTATACTGTAGCACCACCCTCAGGTCAATCTGAAAATGTGGGCTCTTCCTTGATCTACTGGGAGTGTGTGTGTGTGTGTGTGTGTGTGTGTGTGTGTGTGTGTGTGTGTCGTGTGTCGTGTGTCGTGTGTGTGTGTGTGTGTGTGTGTGTGAGAGAGAGAGAGAGAGAGAGAGAGAGAGAGAGAGAGAGAGAGAGAGAGAGAGAGAGAGAGAGAGAGAGAGAGAGAGAGAGTGTGTGTGTGTGTGTGTGTGTGTGTGTGTGTGTGTGTGTGTGTGTGTGTGTGTGTGTGTGAGTGAGCGTGTGCGTGCGCGCATTTGTATATATATATATATTAGGGGTGGGACGATATATCGATATATCGCGATACTTTCTCCCGCGATAAATAATCGATATGCTGCCGAAAAATATCGATATTAAAAAAAAACTATTAAAGATATTAAAAAAAATATATATATAATATTAAAAAAAAAAAAAAAAAAGTTTGTGATACGTTGTTTTTCCTACTCTGTATTTGTGTAATGATGATTTTGAACTGTTTGGTGCTATTTTATGTGTTTATGAATTGAATACAAGGACTATCGTGATATATCGTTGGTGAATTTTCATGCAATATA